>NC_092861.1:120264506-120277468 GCF_032062135.1 Pyxicephalus adspersus | reverse complement strand
CACTCGACTCCGGACTGCGGGAAACCGCGCTCGCTGGTCGCGCGTACTTTCGCGCTTCCAGCGAGCGCAGATTTCATTGATGAATCAGGGCCCATATGTTCAACATTTTTCTTTCCAAAAGGACTTTTTACCAGATAATTAATACATTTATTTTAATAAATATGACCAAATAAACTTATAAAAACATACATACAAAACTATAAGATTATTTGGTCATAATAATTAAAATAAATGTTTTAAATTATATAATAAAAAGTTCTTTTGGAAAGAGAAATGTTGAACATATGTTGCCTTAAAAGTCCCAAATGTATTTTTTGAAGTATTAAAGTTGTACTTCCAGAGTTAAGTAACCAGCACCTAGAACAATGATATATTCACTTAATCCAAAAGAAACTTCCAACCCGTACTAATATGCATCAATGTCATACACAGATACAATATAAAGTAATAGTTATATGTTCACAGGCCCTAAACTAAATAGTCTGCAAATAGATATATGTACAGGTTTGTCCATAGACACATATAACTCCCATAAATGTAGGTACTTGAAAATGCAAGCCATGATTACATTAAAAAAAGGCTTGTAATGCTGTCTTTATAAATGCATAAAGATTCTTACAGAATCTTTAAGGACATTTAGAAACATTTAGAATTTAGGTCAATGTAGCCTACAAGTACTCTTGAATGTGAACTGAGAGCTATAACATGTGGTTACAGTTGAGGTGGTGGTGTGGTAAAGTTCAGTGATGGTCACCCTAATAAACCTTCTATACTCACCGTTGTAGCTCCTGGATTCTGGATCTCATAGAAGTATTTTCTGTCGTCCCCTGCAGATGGTATTTCATCATTGCTGACCAACCATTGTAACCAATGGTTTTGTGTGGAGCTGGTCAATTTGAGCAGTTTTTGAGCAGTGGCATCACCAAATTTGACTCAAAATCTTATGAATAGGTTAGTGCCTCAACTTGTATTTTAGGAATAATAGGGAAATCTCTTATTATTAGGTTCAGCAGCTTTGGTTTACAATTGTTTGGTGCTGACTGGATGAACTTCAGGTCTCTCCTGTAAAATTGTTTATATATTGAATATATTTGTGATGTTATTTGTGACAAACAAATTTTTGATTCATGTGTAAAAGAGTAAAAAGTCATTGCGTAGCACTGCAAGTCACAAAGTAGAAAATAATGGGCTTATTTACTAAAGGAATTAAGGCTGTTCACTTACATCACCTACCTTTGTGAAAGTGGTAATAGTTCAGTTTGCAAAGAATACCCAATCATGAGCAAGGAAAAAAGGAAAAAAAAAATGGATTTTTCCTTGCACATGAATGGATGGCTGATGTCAGCAAAGCTTGTTCTCATTTAATTAGCTAAGTGAATGAACCCTTGCCACGTGATAATGTGAACAGCCTTTAATATTAATGAACCCCCATGTTAATGATGAGCATATATGGTTGTAATCCCAGTACATGTGCAAGAACAAACTTTTTTTTTTACTTTAATGTGCATTGACAACGTTATTTTTAATAGGCTGATTTCTTTTACATAGATCTTAAAAACTAAAAATACACTTCTGTATTCCCTGCAGTAGGTAAAGCAGAACAGATAACGTATGGACAATGCTCTCTGTAGTTATTAACATTTGAATAGCTCTGGCTCATACAGAGGTTCTTAACTCTGACAATTGGAACAGTTTGTTTTGCAATAACTTGAATTACTGTTTGAATTGCAAATGTAGAGATCTTCTGTGTAACCTTTCACTTTCAGTGTGACTTGCATTAATCACTAAGTGGCCAGTGACATTCCTCTGATAGGAAGGACCCAAGGGAACATTACTGTGTTTGGTCATTGTGTTAGCTATCAGTGTACTTGGTGTTCTTGATTCCGCTGCTGTTTGTGTGACATATGCTTCCAAACCTAAAATACATTCATATCTTTTGCTTTGATAATCCCTAAAAACAATAAAATAACTATTGAATGTCTATATTGCTTTAAAAAAAAAATATAAATATATTAAAACATGACTGGCATTGCATCTTTAAAAAGGAACGGTATTATGCAAGCAGGTTGTATTGAAATACGCAGTGTGATCAAAAGACTCTCATATATATCTTGCAGTGAAAAAAGCTGGCTCATGTCCTTCTTTTTGACCCCAGATAAGTATGCAAATTGCAGATTATTTTTGGCACCCTCCCATGTTTCATTAAGGAGGTCAGAGTGCTGATGTGACATACAGTGGGCACACAATGGTCTCCTGATTGGGTTTATAGTTTAAATGTGGCCAGACTATGGGCATTGATCTATTTACAGAGCTAGGAGCTATTCTAAAATAAAAAGGCTATAATGGTGTAATAGTGGAGTTGCTAGAGGATAGGTAAACCCTTTTACCCTTTTAGGGTTTTGCCAACCACAAACAATAAAGTAAACAAAGTAAAGCAAATAGAGGGGATTTTTGGCAAAAAAAAGTATTGTATTAATATTAAAGTCTCAAAACACAATACACATCAAACATTGTATGGATCTCACAGCGTTACAGAGATCAGTAAATCATTGGCCATTAGGCTGCCACTAGATATATTGCACCTATTCAATATATACAATAGGTGGACTAGCAAAAAGTCCCATCAATTCCGTTTCAGTGAAAACACGTTAGTGAATCACGCATGTATGACCTTGTTACCCAACGCATTTCGCCCGATGTAGACTTCCCCAGGGGTAATTGCGTGTTAGCGGAACATTGTCATGTAATGGTCCACAATTTAGTGATTATTATATGAACTGGTGAGCCCCACCAAAGATGTAATGAGGGGGATATCAGATACAGAAGTAGCTGCCTGATTATGGGATGTGAAACAAATGCAGCATGCCAAGGTATATGTGGGAGCTCTATCCCTTGGCATGCTGAATTTGTTTCACATCCCATCATCAGGCAGCTATTACTAAATCTAATATGCACCAAATGTACAAATTGTATGCACCTTGCTTGGCACTGTGTTAACACACACCTAAATGCTCCGATCCAGTAAACCAATCAGCAGTTAGAAACCTTGATCTTTGTGTCTACAGAAAAAGGAAGATGAAAAAAGAAGAAAAAAAAAAAAAAAGCAATAATCGGAAATCTATATGGTATAATAAAATAGTACCTGTTTTTTATGGTTATTATGACATACTTGTGCTGAAGCTAGATTAGAGTTGGTGCATGCAAAACACACCCATGCTCTCTTTTATGGATGCACCCTCTATTTTTTCACTGTCCTTCATTTTTCAGTTCGTACCATAATTCTGCTTGGCTTATAATGATCATTTATATCACTTATAATACTTAAATTATGTTCAGACATTAAACTGTAATGAAAGTTTTACAGCAGTTAAAAGTTGCCTCTAAGTCTGTGCTAAGTTAAAACTTAAATGAGAGCCTATTGGACCTTCAAGTGGGAAAATATAGATTTCTTGTCACTTGCCATGTAATGGATTCGTTTTGACACTACAAATTAAGATTAAAATGGCATTGGTGCATAAGGTACATCTATTTTAATAAATTGATAGCAGTGTGAAAATGATGATTTCAGCGCTCATGATTATTAGATTTTATATGTGTCAGCAGTTATTGAATCTGATATATAATTATAGGATACCAAGAGCTAAAACTAAAAGCGTTAGAAATGAAGGTTCATGTATTTAAATTAAATGTGATGATTTAAGCTGTCAGTCATGGTCAACATCGGTCAAAATGAAAAGTCTATTTACTATGAACAGATCCTAATAAACATTGCATGTCTCAAAATATACTTTGGGCAGAGTTGATGTAATCCCTAGCAATGAATGTATCGGTATATTATTTGATTCTTTTTGGTCTGTTAAATGTACTTTTAAAAATGCTTTTTGTCACAATTGTTTGATCATTGTGAGAAATACTTCAAGTAACTATTGATCTTCCCAGAAATCTTGGCAGCTGATAACTACCTACGCTCTCTGTCTGTGCATTTATGATATGGACAAAAGGGGAAGGGGGAGTTTTTAGTAGCTTTGTCCTGTATTTTGTCCTAATGCAGTAGGGTGTGTGAGCATTGTCATCTTTAATAGGATAATACAAACAGAATCTCCAGGTAAAAATAAAAAGAACAAAATCCAGAGAAAGGAAATCCAGTGTAGCAAGCACAACTAGAACTAGTAAACTGCAAAAGAACACATTTTTACTTTTAGATTTCGATGGGCTTCGAAAATATTTTTTTCCAAAATCATGCGCTGTCTCCAATAAAAAGCCCACTATGGATATACCTTTTACAAAATGTATAAATGTATTTAGTTTGTCCCCCTTGTGGGGTCTGTAAAGTTATAATTCAGGGAAGTCTTCGGCTATGGAAAGTCAAACCCTAGGTTTGCATGTATCGTTTGCATGTATCGCTGCCGCATCCTGGTAACCTAAAATGGGTACACATGGTTACATTGCCAATTTTTAAATCCAATTAAAGCATAAGTGACTCTGGTTAGTTCTAACTGGCCCTGTGCCTGGGTAAATTATTGATACTGTATGTACGACAATTGGATACCAGTAGCAGATCCTGGTGCATCTAAAATAGGAGGGATTTATAAGACAAGGAGGCTTCAAGTCCATATCAGAATTACCCTAAATCCAAGTCAACTAGAATACATAGCCAGTGGAAGTAAGAAGATTTTAATATTTATCTAGCTCAAAATGTATTTTTTGTTAGTATTTTACAATGCATGCAAAATTGTGTATAGTTTTAGGATTTTCTCATTACTGCAGTTATTTATATTAACCTCTACAAAGATATAAAGACAATAGGACAATTGGTCCGTAAGTATGACCATGTCTCATAGGTAGGGAGAATATTTTAGGATGAAAGTAACATTTGATTATGATGATATTCCTTTTCCATGCATGTTGGACTTTAAGACATCCACATTCCATTCATATAAAATATCTAAAAAGTTAAAAACTGTCTTACTGTGACTGGCTTAGTGATTGGCCCATGGCCCACACATGGACTGAGTCATATGCTTATCCTTAACTGGGAATTGCCGGGTATTAACATATAAAATTATAGTGGAACCAAATCTACAATTGCAAACAGGCAGGTACATTTTTTTTTAATATTTTAGAAGTGACATAGCTCGTCTCCTCTGCAATAAAGAGCTCACATTTTGTTTTAAATTCTAGGTTCTTCTTTAAATTACCAGCTGTTGAACAGTGTGAAAGATTATATATACTGATTAGAAGAGTCAATAAATCAAGCTGGTTACTGTGTTCTGCATGACAAAAGAATAGATTTGCTTTACATAAGGACCTTTATGGTATTGCTCTAAAGGGGACTTGGATAAATATGTGTATAAACCAGCACCTACAAAGGTACAAACTGTTTTAGTAATCTTAAATATTGGTAATACTGATAAGCATCCATAACTAATAAAGGAATCCTATTGTTTCCTGGTTGTCTTTGAGTTTAGTACATTCTAGGTCTGATTTATTAAAGATCTCCTAGACTGATGAAGATAGACTATCATCGGAGAATCTGGGTGATCCAGCAAAACTGGATTAAAAACATTTGCCAACTAATGACAAATTATTCCAGGTTTGTTAAATCACTCAGGTTCTCCTATGATGGTCTATCTTCACCAGCTTTAGAGAACTTTAATAAATAAGGCCCTCTGAGTCACTGACCTGGGACAACAATCCAGGTTAGAAAGTCAGGCTTAGGCCTCAAATCTTCTAATCTACAAACTTCAAGGTTTAGGTCAGTGTCATAGAAAATGCTGATAACATTAGGACAACATGATGGCTGGGCAACTATAGTTCTCAAAAAGTTGGGATCAACAGTGATAGCCTATAGTTACCCTCATAGTAGGTGTGTCCGGGACTTGGGGTTTGCAAGTGTATCATACATGTTAATGGCAAGATTCTCTTTTCTTTATAAAAAAACTATTATTACTGACAATTTCTTTGGTTGAAGCCAATAGACCTTGAACATAGTGTAACAGGACATGGATCTGCCGATATGGCTATATATATGGTGTGATTGCTAATCTCTTGTGTGCGGCTTTTGGAATGAATAATGATATTGTTACACAAAATATATCTAAAACTTTTCCTTTTTTTTAACATTAGCTAGTATTTTTTGGGGAATATTTAGCTTTCTGTCCATATCTATGCCTGAGTTCTGGTGGAGAATTAGTCTTTTTCATTTAAAACACATGGATCTGGAAGATTCACCACCAGTGAGAGCAAATATGTTCTAAATGTCAAATCCACTGCTTTATAAATGTAAACAGGTGCTGCTGCTGCAACTAATAAAGCATTTAGGTTTTACCATAAGCATGGCAGCAGCTACTGTATTTAATCCGGCTCTTTAACCAAGATGCATTGTGTACTTAAAGTGTAATTTTGTCTACAAATAGCATGAGGCTTCAGTTGCCCAGCAACGCTTCCAAAGAAAATTCCAAAACAGCGCAAGGTGATGGAAATGTTTTTCTCCAGCATATTTTCTTTAAAATAATATCACATTTTTACACGTATCCCTAGCTGCATCTTCTCAGATAGACTTTCTGCTTCTCACGCTGAAGATGATCCATTTGCTGCTTTAATACAATCTTGTATGTTATCCTATATTAGTTCAAAGCTATATGCTGGCCACTCATGTTCCCCCATAGTAAACTCATCAAACCATGTGTAATGGACTTGATTTTGTGCAACTGAACTTAATTTATTTAGAGACTCTTTGCATACTTGGCCAAACAGTGCAGTTTTGAGATCCAGTGGCCTGAAACAAGCTGGCTATTATTGTTCACTTTTCATGGACTAGGATAGAGCTGTCCAACAAACCCAGAACAAGCAGAAACTTTTAGTATTTCTCCAACAGACCGCAGGAAATTTAGTCGAGTGTGGTTAACAAAAAGTCAGAAAATTAATATTTCTAATGAAATCATGGCCTGTTTGTAGCCCTGGAGCTGGACAGCCCTGGTCAAAGATGAATTCAGATACTGAAGAGTCCTAGGTACAAGTACAAGTAGGCTATTTTGTACGGGTTCCACCACCCTATACAAAAGATATATATATATACATATTAATAATATACAGGTAGTCTCCGAGTTAGGGACATCTGACCTACATTCTTATTCGTGTGCAGGACAGAGGCTAGACGAGGGAGAGGAGGTGGTTTACATGATTTACAGAAGAAGTGTTTTAATGTTCTGCAACCTCTTGTAACTCTTTAATGACCACGACAAACTCTGCAGTTGTTTCTTTTTGTATATCAAAGCACAGCTTGCTCCGGAAGTTAATGAATGTCTAGGCTCCAAGTCTTTTTTGCTTTGTTTGTGATTAACTCACAGTGAGGATTTTATACAGTAACTGACACCATACTGCCTAATAATTGGTTGAGACAAACATCTGTCCTAATTGCATTTGTTAAAATAATGTACCTGTTCCGACTTACATACAAATTCAACTTAAGAACAAACCCACAGTCCCTGTCTCGTATGTTACCTGGGGACTACCTGTACTAATATATAAGTAGAACAGGACATCTATTCAGTTTATTGAGATAAACATTTAGGGGTTCTGTATATAACATTTAGGGGTTCTGTATATAAGTTATAAAAGAATGCTATAAGCTTAAATTTATAAGAATAGTTACTGCTTTGTTTGATTGTTTGCACCTGCAACAGAAACCGTCAACATGATGACCCTAAAAGATAAACACAGGTTGGCCTTGAAGGCTGATAAAAGACCCTTGTGGTTAGAACCAGCTTGAAGAAGAATCCAAGATGGTGGACAGTGATTTTTGTTCAAAAAATGTTTTATCCAGGCCATTACCTGTTTGTGAACTATAATGCCTATTTACATTATTGGACAATCTGCTTAATCACAATTAACAATACAATACAATAAAGGCTTCCTATGCAGGGGTGAATCTATGTGCCTATATACATTGATGTACTTTAACTGTTAAGATTTTGAATTTTTCTATTGCAACAATCCTAATCTGGATCTACTGTCACATCCCTAATGGTCCATTTTGACACCCCCCAAAAGAACCAAACACCATAAAACAAAAGAGAGGTGGTTGCATTTAGCTATATTTAAAGAAGACACCTTTTAATAAAGCCTTCAGATCCTTTTCCATTATAGCTTTCATAGATTGACTTACAAAATCTCACCTGCCAAGCACAGCCAATAAAAAAGGTAGCCATTGCCTATGATTTTTCTGGCTATACCCTTACTGTCCCATATGTGCGGTATGGCAGATAACGCATTTCTGATCATACAGAGATAAATTATGCAATTCAAACCACTCATTTAACGTCAAAACATTTCACGTCACATTTAATATTTAGATATTATAATTTTTTTTTAGTTCAACATGTTTTTATAAACAAGAACCCATGCCAAATTTACAAATCAAAGACTTACTTTGTACTGTAAAACATGAACTATGTGTACTCAACAATGCATTCTAATGTGCACAACAGATTTAGGAATCATTGCCAGCACTATATAAATTAAATTATTGCAGTTTTCCCCCATGTATTTTCATTTGTAGCAGGAAGTGTAGCAGGAAATCTATATTGAAATCAAATTTGATTTATATATAGAAACAAATTCTCCCAGGAAATCTTTTGCTTTGCTGCTCTAGAAATTTGTAGGATCGATTACCACCAAGAACACTATGTGAGTGGAGTTTGTATGCTCCTAATGTGTTTTCAGGGACTTTTCTTAAAAAAATTGTTCAAAACATTGACCTATTTCTAAAAAGGCTGATGGAGAATGAAGGTAAAAAACACACATGGATCTGCAAGATTCTCCACCATAGAATGTTTGGTTGCTGTCAGATGCTCGGCTTTATAAATAGACCCCATCGTTTAGCTTGTGTTTCTTCGATCATTTTTAAGTAACTCTCTCTCTTTTTAATGCCACACATACACTGTGCTATATGATATTGTAAACTGAGCCTTTGAAATAAGTACAAGTATTTAATGTCCCATCCACTTGATAGTAAACCAGAATTATGAATAATTTTACAAGTTTATTTAATCAAATCAAGAAAACAAAAAAGCTTTGCCTGATTCACTTTGATTCTGCCCAAAAATTAATTGTAAATACAGAAGAAGAAGATACACTTTCATCAGTAAAATTGTGTGATCCAGGAATGCATCTGGTCCAGGATTGAAAGCATGTGCTAGTAAATAGCAAATGACTTGAAAAATTCCATTCCAGGTTTGCTGGATCACCCAGCTTCACTAATGAAAGTGTATCTTCTCCAGCTTTGGAGAGCTTTAATAAATCAGGCCCAATGTTTTTGCCTAATCAGTCGACAATATGGCAAAGTACTGTTTTAACACATAATGCTGCACCATTTTTTTCTCATATCCTAAGTCCCCTTTCATACCACGTGGTTGGCTGCTTCCTGGTTTGCACAGCAAACTGCTGCTGTGCACCTGGGAGCTGCAAACTGCGCCACAGGTAACACATTTGCACATGCTTGTGGTTGCAGCCAGGTTTCTTGCTAAAGCAACTGCACAGCCCAAAATTAACTCGATGCATTCTGAAACTGCATCATGATCTGCTGCAACCATCTGCAAAAATAATTCCCAAACTCTCCCAATCACAGTTGGGCCCGTGGTTAGGTCTGTGGCAAAATGCTGCCATTAACAATGGGTCTGAAATATCCCTAAACACCATGGAACATAATAAAAAAAAAAACTTTAAGCAAAGTAGACTTTCCCAGAAACTAAATCGATGCTATAATTATCTGTATACATTAATGATGTGCATTTGCAGAACTGGAGAGGAAAAAGTATAACCAGAGAGGTTATGGCAAGGGGGGTAAAAAGTGTCAAACCCTTAAAAACCCCCCAAAAAAAGCATGAAACACAATAAAGCAAATGAAAATGTACCTACATGTTTCACTTGCAGTATCAATCCTAAAAAGAAGTACCATAGTTTATTTCTCATTTATAGTGGGTGGAACCATTTAAATATTTTTTTCTGTCCCTGGGCCAACTGTCTATTCAAAATATTATCATAAATACAGTGGATAATGTAAATGATTAAAGTGCTTTAATGCTTTTCTGAAATGAGTTAGATGTGACCCTCAGTATAGTGTCACCTCTTTATTTTTCCTAATTTACCCGACTTATTCACAAATCATGTTTGCAATATCACTGTCTGCAGCTAGAAGTAATTTTACTTGGTATTGGCTGGGTGGGTATTGGGACCGTACAGACTGGGTAAAGCCCCAAATAGACATTTGATGGATGTCAGAGGATTGTAGCTGTAAGACTCATTTGTGATTGTCTCCTGTTAGTGCTTTACACATGGTGCTGTTCTGTTATATAAATACAGGAAAGGGGACAACGAGCTGCACCCTGCTGTGCTCTCTCTATTGAAGTGAACAGCGCTCATTCCCAGTCAGCCGCTCAGCAATCCTCCATAGTGGATTAAAGAAAGACATCAGGGCATTGCTGTACACATATCAGATCTTCTCCTGAGACGAGGACGATCATTCATATCAACAACAAGTGTACATAGCATAAGTCTAGATGATTCAGAAAGAAGAACTTTTTTTAGAATTTCAAGATGTGTTTTCTTACATATATGCCCATATACCATCAAACAAAACTAAACTGCATTCATTTGTTAATGTGTTTTCAGTTTTTCATGAGCATATGCATGTGCAACTCCAGATAACCAAGACTTACCTGATAGGTTTTGTCTTAACGGATGCAGAAACCTAGGGACATTTTAAGGAATTAGCATCATCAGGGAATAGAAAAATAAGATTGTATAGAAATGAACACAGTACAGGTGGCCAATATCATTTACAGCTCCTTTAAAAAAAAATGAACTGTATAATGAAATCAGGATTTATTTGTGAAGAATATTTTTGTTTCCATTCCCTTTTGGCCTTACACTACATACAATTCTGCAAACTGTTAATGTTTTGTGAACTGTTAATTGCTTTGTTTCAGTTTAATTTATACATTTTATTGCTGCTCCTACAAAACGCTGCTCTGCCAGAGAAGATATTAATATCATTATTTCAGTCCCAGCTTCACATAATTAAATATATTTTCATTTTCTTGTCCTCTTTCTTTTTCTTTATTTTATGATACACATATCTCTCGAATACACATTTTGCATTAGCATTCAAATCCTAACTGCATATATCACTTGCTATACAACCTTGTGCAGAAAATGAACACCCAGGAAATGCTAACACTCCTTTACAGATCTAGAGCTTTAGATGGAGTACTATTAGAGTACCACACATGGTGAGTTGTGAGACTCTAAATTGTGTCAATAATATAATAGTGTCACACGACTCACAAAAGTTTTAGGAGCAGAAAAGTGACAGTTGGTGTCGGCGTGGACAAAGAAGACCTAAGGGGAGGTGATATACTTTTACTCCGCCTCTGCACTACCCTCTGCACTACCCCATAAGGACTGGAGAGGCAGCAGTTACTAGGGAAGCATCGAAAGGGGAGTTCCTCTTGGAGGGAGGGTAAGAAGCTGACCCCCCATATACCAACTTTGTAGTAGCAGGTTCAACAGGGACTGCTACTTAGTGCTACTTTCATTATACTGTTTAAACTGTGGATGATTACTTATTTCTATTGCATTTACAAAAAGAAGTGGTTGATTGGAGGGCAGATGGCTGCCATAATATGGACTGCTTTTTAAAGCTCCTCATTATTCAGTTCATTGTGAACCTGGCTTTACTGGTCTTAAACTTGATTAGTATTTTGTACTACTTGATTTGATTTACTAAAGAAATAAAGATGGTTCAAGTAATCGTGGTAATCAATGTTACCTTGGAAAGTATATAGACTGAAATAAGTTAGTCCATGTTCACATAAAATACACAAATATGTACTAGTACAAATAAAGTTTTTTTCCTTTCCTTGCACATCCCTAACATTCACTTTTCAACATGAATATACAATATCCAAGGCAAAGATACACCTACATTGCCTCTACAGCTTTTGTAAATTATCCACATGATGTAAATATTTTTTTTAATATGGTTATATTTCTACTGATAATGGGGAGAAACGTGAAACCAATAACTATGCAAGGAAAAGCTGCTTTTTGCCTATGTTACCTCCTGTGAGTAAGAAGTGAGAAAACTGACCCTGCATAAAGCCACCCTAATTGACCTAAGTAAGTCAATAATGCACAAGGCATGCAAAAAAACAGAACGGCAAACAAGGAAAGTATATTGTCCTTATTAGTGTACCAAGGCAACCAGCACTCTTTGCATTTCTTTGGCGGCTGAATTTTATTACTTTTTTTTGTTATTATTCAAGTTTTTCTTTACACGCATGGGGGGCTAGTAGGCTAGACAAGAAATGTGTGTGATTAAGCAGAAGGAGACAGAAACATAAATAAAAAAGAGAACATAGGAAAAAATCAAAGCCACTATTTGCTGTGTTTGTTTTTGTTGCATTAGTTGTCTACAGTTACTGTACTTGCAAGGCAGTGTACTAATCATACTTACAACATATGCATATGGAAATGTATTGTTTTCCCTTCAAAAGCATTACTAAGCTTTAGGGAACCTTCTCTACATGTCCTGTAACCAGTGTGACTGGCACAAAAAGTAATGGGCAAACCAAACATACTATAGGCATTTTTGAAAGCTGATGTTTACAAATAACACCATTATTAACCTCCCAACCGTTAAGCCCGTACTTTTCCGTGCAAAAAAAAGTTGCAAATATCGTTAACCCCGTACTTTTCTCTCTATATTAAAATCTCACTTACCTGGTCCCACTGTGCTCATCCAGCGTCGGGTCCGTGTTCCAGCGTCATCCTCCAGCGTCGGGTGCCGTCTCCTATACCAGCGGGACCAGTAAGATGCCGGCCGGCTTCTTACCTGGTCCCGCTGATCGTCCCGCGTCGTTCTCCTTCCAGCGCCGGGTGCTCTCTGAAACAAGAAGCCG
>NC_092861.1:120253762-120263782 GCF_032062135.1 Pyxicephalus adspersus | reverse complement strand
TTCATGAAAACCTGTAACGCTTTTGGTACAGAAATCTAGACATCAGTGTAACGCCCAGGTGGTTAATTACTTCCCATTGGGCCTATACAACATACAGACACCATATTTCCCCAATGGAGGCTTTGACCCGTGTTGCGATCACATTAACACATATTGGTAAAGTAAAAACACATTATGGCACATAGAAATGTTCAATTTGTAGTGCATTTACCAGCTTATTCAGCCATCCCTTTTTATTACATTTCAAGTACAGTAGATTATGCTACATTTACCCTCAAATGAGTATGCAATATGTCTATAAATATACCCCTAAATGTTATTCTGCTAGGGATGCATTAGGGTGCAAAGACATAGATTGAATATTTGTAGTTGGGTACAGAAATGGTTAAAACCCAGAAGATAAAGGGTAAATATAGGTATTTAGGTTAAATATAGGGCTTTGTGTAGGACTGATGTACCGCAAAGAACAATTTTAGTTCTATCAATATCAATTCTAATCAATAGAAGTTAATTTAGCAATTTTTGCACAAAAAGACATTTCATCCCTAAACCTCAATATAATGACAAATGACAACTGAGAAATGGACGATTAAAAAGCAAATACATTTAATACATTAAAAAAAGTAAGATCATGAAACTTGAGGATGGAGGGGCATTGTACTGGTTGTATAAATATGGGCAGCCAATCATTTAGATTTTGTAATATACAACACATTTTTGTTTTCCTGAGGATTTGGCCAATGTAAACCTCAAGAGCAGTAATGGTCCAGTGTACAACTCACATACCCTCATTTACACTACCCTGCATCATTCCAGTTAGTTTCCAGTTTAGTGGGAGGTAATATCAGTGACGTATGTTTGTTTCAAGAATGGAGAAATTGGCATTTAAAAATAAATATCAGACCTATCCATCTCTCTTCGAAAGCAATCATGGTTGCCATTACTGTCAATCCTCTCAACACCACCAGCTCTGATACATAACAAAATTGGACTAAACTCCGCAGCATATAATGAAATGAAACACCCACAATGCTCTTGGTAAACACAGTTCATTTAATGCAGGTCATATGAGGGAGATACGGAGCAATGTTTTTGCTTTTATTTTATATGTACAATATTTTATTTGTACATTATTTAATTTGCATTAGTAAATGCAAAAGTTAAATGGAAAATAAGTAAATTCAGCTGTATGTTTAGATGGTGGTATATGGTGAATTTGAAATATAACTATGACAATATAAAGAAACACATTAAGTTATTTATTATATATAAATATGCCTATTTAATGCACAGCGCTGAGTAATATGTTGGCATTATAGAAATACTGTTTATTAATATTATTATTATTATTATTATTAATAATAATAATAATAATATTATTATAACATTTTAAAATTAATAACAGTCATGGATAGAAAATAATTACTGAACTCCATTTATACAACAGGACTTTTTATACAATCGGTGCTAGTAGTTTATTATTAGTCCAGCTGAACAGTAATCTTATCTTTGGTAGATTGTTTGAGGAGCAAGAAAAGGGAAGGGCTAGGACAAAAATAAAATAACAGCATCAGTGTTTTATTTATAGCAAGAAAAAGGTACAATCATTTCTTTATTGCAGACATAAGCCCTAATGATTTATGATGAGTGTGAATTTTTATCATCTTTTTAATATTTCACTTCCGTAACCACTTCTCAAAATATAAATAGTTTTTCCTAACTATGTATATATTATTTGCTGCTGTGAATTGAAAAATGGGTCATTGCAGTAATGGCTAATTGGTTTAGTTCTATAAGAAAAGAATTGTGATAATACTTGATCAAAATTCAGCTGCTAAAAAAGTTAGTGATTGAACATATAAATTGCCAAGAACAGATGATGTCTACTGTATAGGGATTAGAGTTTAATGTTATTGTACTTTTTTGCAGGGCATTTAGAACTTAGAGCAAGCAAAGTCTGTGTCAGACAGGAACTTGTAGTGTTAGTATGTAAAACTATAGCAAACCAATATTCATCATTATTGGATTCTGCTCCCATGGGTATCCAACATCAGTCCTCAAGGGCCAGGGGCTGCACTCCATTTTAGTATTTCTCTAAAAGGTAGTAGTAATATTAGTAAAAGCATATGCAATGTACAGTGTATGTATTTGTGTTTATTCAATGTGTACACTTCTAAAGGTAAATTTACATTTTTATTGTATTCTTGACATATCACCAATGAGTAAAAAATAAAGTATTTAAAGTGTATGTATGTATGTTTGTATTATGCAGTTTGACATTTTGTATTACAGATAACTATAAATAAAATAATGCTCCCTACTGGTGTACATCATTTCCCCCATTTGTTTTAATAGGGTTTACAATCAGGGCTTTCAGAATGCAGAATGTATGGAGAAATTCAGTCCAATGGTCCTAGAGGTAAATATATTGTTGTTAGAACAATGGTGTATGAATTGTTATATAACCCCATATCCTGAGTATTTTGCTAAAGTGTTGCAACAATTAAGACATTTTAAATAAAAATATGAAAGTTTCCAAAAATGAGAAAAAAATTTCAACAAGCCAACACTGAAAATCCACCTTAATGCACATTTTCTTTTAATATACTGTATTGCACCACAAAGATGGTTCACAATCGCTCTGTTCAAAACTGTCTTGTTTTTTGGGGGGATTGTTAACGGAAAATAAGGGGGTTTATCCAAAAGTTGTGCATAGATCTAGTAACCATGAAAAAATACCCATGAGCCATGAATTCAGCTTTAAGCATTTCCTAAATGCTAAATGTAAAAGTTTTACTTTTACATTTATTTGCCTTTCTTGGAATTATGAAGGTATTTATGCAATTGGATAATTACCATTTAACTTATGTCTGTTTTTTATTCTGGGCTTATAAACTTTGTTTGTTGTTTTTGTCATGTTAATAGGAAATTGCAAAGCATTGCTCTACAGTACAAGCCAGTAATGATAAATAATGTCGTAGAACTATTATATTAAAATATATGCTCATTACAAAAACAACCATAATGGGAGGTCTGAAATTTCACCTTGACCGTTAAAATTATATAGCGAGTCTAATAAATGGTATTGTTTGACCTGCACACCTTCAGTTTAAGTGGATTATGAAAATGACTTTTCCAATATTTTAAACCCCATGTAACATTTAATGTTGGTACTCTGACATTAATCCAGTGTTAAAGGTGTATAATTTTGTGAGCTGCCATTGCTGACTTCTTTTTTGAAGGTACATGCCTCCGGGGATGATTTTTTTTATGCAGCACAACAGAGAGATCATTTGTTTTCTTTGCTGGAGGATATTCAGCATCATATCCAGAAAATTTGAACATTACTTAATAAAATTGTTTTTTTTTCTAAACAAAACATGATGAAATTTGGTGTTTCCTTATATAAAGATTCCAACCTGAATAAAGTTATTTGTCTGCAATTTACTCACATTTCATGATAACACTTGTACAAAGTAAGCAAAGACAGTTGTATCTGACAGTCTCCATTTAAAATTGAAACAGCGACACTTTGACTCTTCAGATGCTTCAAATCTGTACAGTGTCAGCAATGTTTTATTAGTTTACACTGTGGAATATAGAATGAGGTATGTATATATCACATTTTACAATGCTGACAAACACAATTTAACAAAAGTGCAGGCATTGTGAACTGTACAGGATAGTAATGTGTATGTCTGGGGAAAAAAGAAATCTCTGGTTTATATTACACAATAGACATGACTTGTCACCAGACATCATAAAATTATTTTGCTATGCATACAAAGCATTAAGTAACATTTAAAAGATGGTTTTAGCATTCCACAGAAGGTGTTTCCTGTGTATAGTAACATGACATCAATAAAACAATACATTTTCATACAGACTGGGTTGTCTATAGTGGGAGAATGCTAAAGTTTTTATGCAGCAAAGTCTAAGGTGTAGGAAGTGTCTCTGGCTCATCCTCTATTCAGCTTCCTAATGCCAATGGGTAAAGTATTTGCTGCACTTTCTTAGCCTGACAGGTTTTAGGTGCTGATGGAATGCATAACATATATATTCAAGTATAAACCAGGATTTCTTTGACTTGAAAATGTAATTAGAAAAAGAATCTTGGTTTAAGCTTGGGTAACACCTAAGTTGCATGTCCTGGATCATTGACCAGGACTTCAGTGTGCAATGGATGGAATCTGTGAAAAAACAGAGGAGCAGGAGTCCACAAGAGCAGGATAGGGGAAAACAATGGAAATCCGGCTGTGCAGGGTTGATTGCCAGGTGATGACCACAGATAACTCAGTACAGGAGAGTCCAGCAGAGTCAAATCCAAGAAACATAGCCAGAAGTCATACACAGGTAGTCATTCTGCCAAATAAGGCATTCAAGGGTAAAGACAAAGCAAAGAGTTGGGTTCACAGGCAACAAGCAATCACAGGGTCAGGAAACAGTAAAAAGTAGCAAAGAGTAAATCAACACCACAAGCGAGTCAGCCATTCTAAAATGCTACAATAGGCTAGGAGCAGAGATGCTATTAATCAGATCTTTTAGGGGGATCTTCAATCGGACCATCAAAGATGAGATAGTAAGTTCAAATCAAAAGCATTTTTATTGTGCACAGAGAAAAGCAAATGCTTAGCAGGTAAAGCATAGAAATTCTAACTAAAACCAGGAAATGCATAAATCTTTATAGGCATACATAAATATTCCTGTATAGGAGGGCTTAAACCGTTATCTAATTGTCATTAAGCAGATTATCCAATAATGTACAATGGGAAGTCCATATAAGCATAAAAGTTCACAAACGGTTAATAGGGTGGATAAACCACACTTCTGGCACAGAAATTACTGTCTACCATCTTGAATTCTTGTTCAGGCTATCAACTGCAAGGTTCTCCTATTAGCCTTCAGGGCCATTCTGTGCCCAGCTTTCAGGGTCATCTCGCTGATTGTTTTTGTTGCAGCTGGTCTCCGAAAAAAATCAAACAAAGCAGTAACTATTCTTCATAGAAGCAGAGTATATTTTATATTCTATATACAGACCCCCTAGATTTTCTTCTCACTATATAGGGTCAATAGCAAATTTTAGAAGATGCATCAAGCTGCTGAGCAAAGGACAGACAGTTAATGCCTTGATGCCCTTTGCTGCTCTAAGCAACGCCACCTGAGGGGAAAAAAATAGGGTACCTCCTAACAATTTGCCTCCATTTTGACAGGTCAGTGCTGTCAAAGACAAGCTGCTTGTAACATTTACATGGGAACGCAGTGCCATTTACTGGTCGTCAACAACCATGCACACAAGATCATTTAAGACAGTGGTCGCCAACCTTTTGGACATCATGGACCACTAAATTTACAGACTCTGGACTGCGCATGTGCGGGTAGCTGTATGTCACTCAAAGGAGAAGAAACTTCCCCCAGAATGAAGTCATGATGCCAGAACCCGCCTACTCCAGAGACACAACCCGCCCACTCCCCTGAGCCTGCGATGCATACAGGGGACATGGTCCATGGATCTGGCCAGTGCGCCCCTCCCAAGCGGGGTCCAAGGACCAGGGGTTGGGGACCCCTGATTTAAGATCAAGTGACCTATCAGAACCAACCGACTTTTTTTTAAAATATCATATCCTGGATGTATTAAATCACATTTAATTAATTGGATTTTTTGTTGTTTACTGTTTTGAATGTTAGCAGTGACATTTTGTGCCCTAGGTTTTTACTCAAGTCAAAATAATTTTCCAGTTTTTTCAGGTAAAAATAGGTACCTTGGTTTATATTCGGCTTAATATTTGAGTATATATGGTACATCAATCAATGGAGCTAAACACTTATCCATCCAGGTTCCATTTGCCTTATTGTGAATGTGTTTGGGCTGTACTTTTTTCTGCAGCCTGACTGATCGTAGAATCGAATTCGGGTAGACCTGACCCAAAAAAAAAAAAAAAAAAACAGATTTGACAGTAAAAACTCGTAAAAAAATGTACAAAAATGTGTTAAAAAAATAAAAATGAATGTTAAATTAATTTATTTAGTGTTTGTGTTTATTTTACATATTTTTTTTTTACAGGTTATCCTACACTGACATGATATCTCTTTCTCTGTAACACACTTTCCAGCATAGTGATATTATGATACATTTGTTACATTTTTCTTTTATCCACTGCCAGAAAAATGTAAAAACAGTATCATATTACTGTGCGTGTTACAAAGTAAGAGATACTTGCCAGCCCAGCATCTTCTCAATGATTGCAGCAGTCTGCCAAGGCTGCAATCATTGAGAAGAGTGTGCAAATAATTACCCTGTAGTGCCCAGGGGATCGTAGTGGAACTGCAGAGTTCATCTGCAGTTCAATTCCCATGGTCACATGACTGTGGGAACTTTGCGGTCACAGCTGTGACTGCAGCCGATCCCCGGGGCACTAGAGATTTAATGGGGACAAGTTTCCCCATTCATCACATCCAGTGCCCTGTGTTCTTGGATAGAGAAACTCTATCTAAGAACACATACAACTAGTAAAGGGCTGCAAGAGTCCCTAAATTATCCCTTAATAGTCCCTAAAAATAACCCAAATTCTCCCACCATTGACTTTGATCACCCGAACAATATCTCACTATTCGATCAAATAACTGTTGAATCGAATAGTGAGATATTCCACCAACACTAGGTTCAGTATGATTTAGTATGTAAATATAGATGTGAATGTTTGTATGTGAAATTTGAGATATTACAATATATACAAGTCTGTACAGGTAAATTCAGTCATAAACACCGAAATAGCAATTATATCTCTATATATAATATATTAGAATTCAAAAAGTGTGAAGTGGTACTCCATCCTCCTTGACAGTCCCAAAAGCCTAACATAGAATCAACTCTGTCAAGTATGACATATAATTAGAAGAAGAAGTAACAAAGACTGGGGGGATTTCTACCTCAACAAGAGATTGTATTATTGACATGTTAAAAGTAGAGATAACATCTTATAGTACAAGCACTGTATATTCGTTTTAGGTCTTTCCCATTACTTATCATGGGATAACAGACCGATTAGCTAGACATTATATTCCCTAAACCGTGCAAGAGCAAAAAAAAAAAAAAGTCTTGTAGCCCGAAGTGTTTTACCGTTTGGTTTCCTTAGGGGAAGTGTAGAGAGCGTTAAGAAGATATTTGCTCATGGTATGTTTCTTTAAATGAAGGCAGGAGTCTCCTGGTTAGTATTGGGTCCAGGGTGTTCAGTTTATTAGAATGAAGAGGGGATACAATGCATGACTGTGTCCTGTAGGGAGCACCCCCCGTCTTCTTCTTATTATACATACATAGGGGGGTGGCTCCACCAAACTAATGCACGAGGTAGGATTAGGACCATTGCATTCCTACAAATATGATATATAAACAACACATGTTCTTCTCTTTACTTGACATAATATAGAATTATATATAATGTATAGGGATGAGGGAGCGAGTTTTTAAAACTCAATCTCGCAGCGAATTTGACCGTTCTCACTTACGAAAATTGTAAGCGAGAATGGCCGGTGTAAATTCGCAGAACAAAATTTAAAAACAGAATTTAAAAAACAAAAAAATTGCGAGTTCCACTGCGATCCCCAGGTACTAGAGGTTAATTTATCTCTAGTGTCGGGGATCGCAAACAGGATTCCCAGGGGTGCAAGAATGAATGCAGCCCTGAGAATCCACTGCGATCCCGGGGCAATAGAGGTTAATTAACCTCTAGTGCCGGGGATCATAATGATTTCCTCGATCTTCCGATAGTTTCGCGAAATCTTTTCAACTTTGCGGACCAATCGGAAGTTCGATCGATCATCCCTAATAATGTATACCAATATATCCATCAGTGAAACTAAACAATCATTCTTCTAGGTTCCACTTGCAAAGTGTTTGGGCTTTTTGTTCCTCCTTCCATATTCCTCCTTCCGTATTCCGGTTGCCTGTTGGAAGCATGTTTTGAGAAGGCTTCATCCTTTTGCATTTGTATACTTAAATGAAGTGTTTATGTATGTTAAATAGCATTATAGGTTAAAGATTAGACTAATAAAAGAAACACATTGGGAGGATCCTTGATCTTAGAAAAAAAGTCATGTATAAATGTTTTCTTTAAATTTAAATGTTTCTCCCAGGTGTGGGACAGTCCACAATTGTGCTTTAAAGTGAAACTAAACCCACTTGATTCTCACCTGTCCCCCTTTAATTGCAGGCACTGACATATTTTTTCTTTTTCTCTTCTGCATTCCGATCCATAGCCATCTTGTAATTCCCGCGCTGGAAATTTGACAGCTGGGCGGTGATCAGACAGGTAAGTTTAGTCATTGCAGATGGGACATCGCCTGTCCCTTTCTGCATTAAACATCTGCCTGGTCGAACTTTAGTTCCATTTTAATGCTCTCTTTAATTTTATGAAATTGTATAATCTACAATGTACGTGGCTGGAATTTCAAATTCATCTGCTTAAGCTCTACTTATGTTTTGCTATATACAGATATATTATTATTAATGTAATGATTAGTGTGGCTCTTTTCAGTGTTTTTTTTTTTTAATTGTATATCATAAAAGTATGCTGTGTGCTTACACAGGGCTGTACATGACATGAGTCAGTTCTTGGAGGATGGTAATGTGTAACTATATATTTGTTGTAGTCACAATAGGAAATAAATAGGTTTCACTACATAATTCTAATACTTGTACCTGTACATCTCAAACAATCTCTGTATAAAATACCAATCATAGTAACTATTCGTATCATTACAAATAGGTCTAAAACCCTGCTATGCAACATGGTTTATGGAGTTAATCCTTTTTTTTTTATAAAAGACAGAGTGGAATTAGTTTTTTCCCCCATACCCCAATATCAGAAACCATATTTGTAATATTCTTTTTGATAGTGTTCAATTTGTATGGGCTCTGGAGAAGATTGTGCTGCAGATGATGTGAATAACCTTGTTGATGGTCATCATTACAGTCCTCATTGGGCCATTCATTTTGATGTGACTGTTGTTCCTATTTCTCATATTGGATGGCATACTATATTGCTGTAACACAGGCTAACTGCATTTATTTTTTTTTTTCTGCATTGCCGATAGACAGACCATAGCTATTTAGAAGCTTCACACAGTCACTTGAGCTCACTGTGTAAATTTATTCTTGAGCAGTAATTTGTTTTTATTTCAGCAGTATTGGAGAACACTACGATGCGTGCTTTAAACTGCAGAAAAAATCATTATTAAGGCTTAAAACTAAACTCTAGCTTTCCCTTCATCTTGCACAGTTGTGCAGGCTCCTCCCCGGTACTTAAATTGTTTGCTCTGATTTCACTTCATATTGTACACTTTTCATATTGTGCATTGGAAGCTTCAGATAGAGCCAGCCTTATTTCCTGGCTGGAGGATGCCCAGCTTCTTATAGCCCTTCTCTCCCCAGCCTTAGCGTAAATTCCCACCTGCATCTTCATTGTGTAATTTTGCATGGTTCCCCATGGCTGGCACCTTGCTAGCCTATGGAGCACTCACATAGCATCGTCTGTACATGTGAGAGCTGGCGGCAGTGAGCCATACTAGCGGTACTGGTTCTAGTATCACTCATTGCAGCCCCCATTTTTTCCACATAGGGCTGTCACTGGAGGATGCTACATATAGTATCTCCCTGAGCAGCACCATTTCCTGGCCTGAGGAAGTGGTAAATGGATTGTAACCTCACTGCTAGTGTGAATTATCCCTTACGGTTCTATGCCCCCCTTTTATAGTATAAATGATAGTCCTTTACTTATGCCAATGCAGCCTAGCTAGGTAGGTGTTGGGTTAGCACAATTTATTTAATATCAGTTATGTCTCACCAACAATAATGCTTTACCAGTATATACTGGTAAATGTATACCATATATGAGGTCATCCTAAAGGAATGCAGCATATCCTGTAACTGGTATCCTTATAAGGTAAAATGCTGGTTTAAGGGATGATCATTGGTCAGTACTGGTCAAACACTGGCCATTGTCTCAGTTTCCTGGATAGTTAAAA
>NC_092861.1:120207514-120248786 GCF_032062135.1 Pyxicephalus adspersus | reverse complement strand
GCTAAGTATTTTTGTTATATCTAAGTCTTTGTAACTGCATTGTTTTATCTATCTGTCTTTATTAATAAATAGTATAATCTTTCAAGTCTGTGTGTTATCTCTCTTTGTACACTTCAAATTGAACCCATCAATATTTTAATAAACTGTCACAAATTATATCCGTGACATTACAGTAGGTAACAAAATTATTTATTTCCAAATATGTGTAAAACTTTGATGTTTTGGAATCTATCCATAACCACCTTCTATGTGGGTGGATTTCCCATCATTCTCCGGAGTTATCAGACATTGTCTTAATTTTTGTTTATGAATGTGTATAGGAGGGTGATTCAGACAGTATTTATGAATATTTCTTTATTTTGCATTTCATTTTGCATATAATAAAAGAGATCACTGTTAATTGTTTTATATTGGATGAGTGAATGGATGCTATTTTTTTGCTTCTTTATATTCCTCTAGTGTTGTGACGTGTAGTCTTATTAGACTCTTAGGTGTTTTTTTTCCTTGAAGTATTCTATTTATAGGTCTGTGCAGTAATCCGGCCTTTATCAACTCCAGTATTTTGTGCAGGAATTTATCATAATGGTTCGTGCTTCTCTCTCTCTCCCTCTGCGGGAAGTCTTCTCTCCAGTATAGTTCTGCAGGTATTATGTAGTAAGTGAATCTGCTGAGTCCTTCTCACAGCTCTCCTCAAGCTTTTTGCAACTCATTCATTATTTCATTTTAATATAATCTATTTGCACAGCACCAACATATTTCACAGTGCTTTACAGAGTACGCAGTCATGTTTCTTTATGTCTCTCATGGGATCTCACAATCTAATGTGCGGCCAGCTTGTTCTGCATAAACGTATGCAGATAGTGCCCTGAGATTCAAACCCTGAACCCTAGTGCCAGCCACCATGCCACCTGATAGTTTTACAAAGTAATATCTAGATAGGCAAAGGCATCTGGTGCACAAAAATGGTTTATCCTCTAAGTAGCTTTTGAGAAACATACTGCACTGAAAGTTTTTGCACTATGACTTCAGGCAAGTATAACATACAGAAATAATTCATTTTTCCATTCAGTAGTACATCCTAAAAGTGTATAAGCAGTATACATGCTTGAATTTGAATTCAGTCCCTATAGAGAAGAGCTCACAGCAAACAACTAATCAGTTGTGCTGCAGTGCATGGAACATGTTCATAGGAGAAGAAAGTACAGTGACAGAGAGTTGAACTCATCACTCTGCCGCTACTCTTCATTTCAATGTCTAATTACCTTCAAGTGTTACTGACCTGAAACAAAGAAAAATCATGTCTCCTCTCTGTAAATCTAAAGACTGGACAGACAAGCAGTCCTAAATTCCAATAGACATCATAGAATTGTTGCTGGACGCAATCTTTGGAAATTGTTTTCAGTGGCAGATGAACAAGCATTGTAAAAACAGCAACATTCTGCTCTATGGAGAGGAGAGGCAGAGGACACTTATCTGACATATGTACATAGCTTTAGGTCTAGACATGGGTGGCACGGTGGCTCAGAGGTTAGCATTTGGAGCTCTAGGTCCCTGGTTTGATTTTCTGCCAGGACACTATCTGCAGTGAGTTTGCAGGTTCTCCCAATGTTTGTGTGGGTTTCCCCTGGGTTCTCCAGTTTCCTCCCACATTCCAAAAAAACATGCAGTTAGGTAACTGGATTCCCCCAGAATTGACCTTGAAATGTGGTAATGACAAATAACTATGGTGGGACATTAGATTGTGATCCCCTTTGAGGGACAGCTAATGACATGACTATGGACGTTGTGAAACGCTGCATAATATGTCGACACTGAAAGGTGAATAGGCTTCACTATATGCATTTCCTGGAGTTCAGCTGTTCCCTAATCCTATCAGCGATATCCTTGGGTGTTTCTTTACGTGGAAAACTTCTACAATAATAAAGAATGTCAATTATGAAATGAAAGTTTTGTTATCATTTATGAAATCATTAAAGTTGATGCAATCTCTTTCGAATTTTGGACCAGGTTCAGTCATGCTTTTTTCAGGCTGTCATGGTCAATTTGTGAAAATGTAACATGGCTTATGTTAGCAGCCGTAGTGATGTTAATTAATGAGTGTACATATTTCCTCAAATAAACTATTTGTAAGACTAGCATTGAAGCAGTAGGAAACCAATTTTATCCTTTCAGATAGGATTCAATTAATTAAACGCTGCAATAGGCCATCAAAGCGCCATTCTTCTTGCGTTTAAAGATGTCATTTCTTCCTCTTATTAGAAAACAGATGTGATGAATTCAACCAAAGCTCAAATAATAAGATAAAATCTTACACTGGCTCAAAAAAGTAATGCACAGTCAATATTGCATTTGCATTTTACTTCAGTATATTATAAAGCAATCTTAGTTTAAAGAAGAACTCTAGAAATATGCAGCTCTATACATATAACTTGTATTGTGTGCTACCTCCACCACCTCTTAGATTGTAAGCTCTTCTGGGCATGGTCCTCTCCTCCTGTATCACTGCCTGTGTCTGTCACTTGCAACCCCTATTTAATGTACAGCGCTGTGTAATATGTTAGTGCTTTATGAATACTGTTTATTACTATTGTTATTATTATTACTAATATGTAGAAGCTTTTTTCCCTGCCAAGCAACTCTATTTATGTCTCTCCAGTCCTGTGATAGAACTACGTTGATGATCTGATTTGTTTTCTTCTTCAGGTAATCTAGATGATATCCTATCCTGGGCTCTCTCCTCCTGTTTGCATGTTTATTGTCAGTATATTTGTATGCACCTCTCTTGAACATTTTACAGTCTACCTACTCCTGTACAGTTGAGCCCAAAATCATGTAACCTGGACTACTGAGGACATTTTCTGTATATTTGGTGTCATGGATTGTCTTCATCATCAAGGAGTGCCCACTGCCATCTTGCGACTGGACTGAATCCTTCTGTAAAAATAAAGAATAAAAACACAAAAACCACATGCAAGGGGTATTTTGCCTTTTAAGACAGATGCATCCTGGTATTGTCATTTTAATATATACCGCCATCATTGGGAAAGAAAAAATAACATTGATGGAAAAAACCTGGTCATTCAATATATTAAACTTTCAGCTGACCTAATTTTTGAGCACATAACATAATAATAACAACATAATCATACCACTGCCCCTCATAGATTTCCAACGATTTAAGTTTAAGGGGTTTCCTATTGGTTGCTATAACACTTGGGGAGACAGAGCTTCTAGGGGGTGGTACGGGTTGCACAGAAGTGCCGTGAGTCCTAAGAAGGGCCAAGGCACAGAATCTAAGCAGCAACCAGGTCTTCAGCAGAGCCTCTAGTGCTGAGGATGTTACGCTGTTGGTTTCTGACAGGTTTCGGTCCTTGGGCACATCAGGGCGGGCAGAATGAGGCAAGGTATCAAATCACTAGGTGGGAGAGTTGTCAAGGAAGGCCGGGGTTAAAGGGGGCAGCAAGCAAGAAAAGTCAGGAACAAGCCAGAGGTCAAAAATCAGAGATCCAGGAAATAGACACTGGTGACACGGGGCCACCAGAGACACAGGGGAACACAGTAGACACAGGAAGCGACATGAGGCACTAGAACAGCACAAGGAAACAGGCAGGGAAACATCAGACAGGGCTTAACACAGGAGCTGGACAAGGAAAGCACTAAATTATTCAACAGGTGTATAGGAAATTCTCAGCAAAGCTAGGGTGCTCGGCACTAGTAGATACACATTGCATGAACACATGAGTGCTGTGTCTGAGCTAGCTAAATAGCGGGGGTGATTAAGAGATTGTTTCCTGATTGGCTGGTGAGATGGTCGAAAGTGGTGAAACTTGGAAGGCGATCAACACTGAATGGGAGTGCAGAGCCTCCCGGGATACCTACCGCATGTATCCCGCGAGGCTCCTGGCCCGATTTCAGAAATGCGAAGATGGGGCTTTTTCCTAAACTGAGGGGAAATAGAAGCCAATCTCCTTCATGCGTAGTGAGATTGGCACTCTTTTTTTACCCTTTACAGCAGGCTACGTCACCCAGTCTGGCACCTGCTCAGTGCAGATCAAGTGACATGGCCAGAAGAAGGCCAAAGATGGTGGCGCAGAGTCGAGACGAAGGAGAATTCCAGGACGGCACGGGACCCGATCAGTGATTTTTCAAACGTGATCAAGGGATCTGTGCAATTAAAAGTAAGTGTTATTTTTTTATTTTCAGTTTAATTCTGCTTTAATTTAAATCTTTCAGTGACCTCCACCAAGCCAATCTATTCAATAACTTAGGCATGAAAGTAATTATGATTACATTCCACAGAACTATCACAACTGTACAGTAACAAACTGTACATTCATTGAAATCATTTCTCATTTGGATTATTTTTAAGTTTTCAAAAGCAATCAAATAAGTAACAGCTGTTTGCAATTATTTCTATTAAAAACATGACATTCTGTACCTATTTTGAATTCAGAACCTGTTACAATACTTATGACTACTGCTAAATCTTTATTGCATAAATTAAAGTATACTGTGGTGCACCTGCATTGCGTATTCATAAACAGTATCCAACTACAGCAGCTATCCCTAGTCCAGCCAGAGTGACTCTGTATATTCAACACTGAACTGTAAGGTAACATTTGTGATCAAGAAATGCATATATTAGGATAAAGCATAATATTGTAGAGATGTTTTGTATACACTAAAAACTAGGCAGGTTATGTTGAGGTCAGTTGAAAGCAACCAAAAAGCCTTGCACTCAACTAATATGAAGAACAGCAAAGGCTTCTTAACCACCTGGGCATTACACTGATGTCTGGATTTCTGTACCAAAAGCGGTACACTGTTTTTCATGAATTTTTTTTTAAATTGTAGACCTGTAACTTACAGAAATATGTCCGAACAAGGGTCTAGTTATCGGATCAAAGGGTCTAGTTAAGGGTCAAACTATATTTTATAAAGATTTATTTTTATATTCGTGATATCTACTAGACTCTAGTAGATATCATGAATATAAAAATAGTTTGAAACACACAATCATGTAAAAAAAAAAAAAAAATTACTTTTAATAAAATTAAATAAAAAACACAAAAATCATCTTAAACAAGAATACATAAATAAATCAAAAATACTAAAAAAGGAATAATTCGGTATACTGTATAGTAATATATTTTTCTAAAACACCTCCCTAGTGTGGTAATTTTTAAAACAGAGTCCAACGTCACATACCTATAGACAAAACTACATAAATATATTTCGTATTATTTTGTATTGGATTGGATACAAGACTTTGTATTGAATCTAATACAAAATATTTGAATTTCCCGCTACGACCCCCATCGACGGGCGCACGGACGGACATCATCAGGAATCGCCGAGGGACGTGTACGCGAATGCCGGGTGCTCTAATTCCTTCCGAACTTCCGTACTTCCATGCAAAAAGTGATACATTTTTTGCATGGAAATTTATTTTAGATTGTAGGCTATAATTCTCCGAATTACTCAATACTTATATTGAGTAATATGACCTACCGCATATATGTCCGAAATATGTCCAAAATGTTATAAATTTAATAATAAAATTTTTTTTTATAAAACATAAAAAAAAAATCTTAAAAAAAAGTGTATAATGTATGGTACAATGTATGACAATCGGATTGCAATAAAACGTTTGTTTATATTTTTAACCACCTGAGAAAAGTTCGGGTTTAACACTTTTTGCAGGTGTTTTTACTCTGAACCAAGGTCAGGTTTAACGGCCAGGTGGTTAAAAGTCAAGTTACCTATATTTCTTTCTTCTATCACCAAAATCAAAAACAAGGAGTTTATTCCTCCCTTTGACATTGTGTGTGTGCCATGCAAAAATTTAGTTTATGCCTATGGGCCTAAAGAACTCAGTAAATATCTATATATTCCAAATTATATCTTCAAATGTAGCCGATCAGGGTTGTCAAATTAAAATACACAGTGGGCCAAAATTAAAAACTTAGACAAAGTCACGGGACAAATCTGAAACTGAAATAGCACCACTACGACAATTCCCTGCGTCAAGAAAACAGTCTATTGCGGGGCTTAATGTTATGAGTGGCTGGAACTCCCTCTTCACTGAAATAACACCGCTACTACAATTCCCTGTGTCTATAAAACAGTCCAATGCGGGGTCACGCATAGGCAGAGAGGCTGCTGGTCTGTAGATGCAAATGATGCCGCTAAATTTCCTGGCATTACTTGCGTCTATAGAACACTCCGATGCAGGGCCATGCATAGGCAGAGAGGTCTATAGACGCGAATGATACCGGGAATTGTAGTAGCAGCGCTATTTTAATGTAGTTCAACGGGGGGCCAGCTGCAATTCATATTTAGAATTCCTTTGGGGGCCAAAAAAAAGGATGTTGCAGGCCAGAGTTTGACACCCCTGTAGTAGATGACCACTAAGGAAAATTTGAGTGTCCTGATGGACATTTAATTGTTGGTGTATTGTTGTGTGCTAAATTATGTTTGATTGGTAAAATTGGCCTTTTGCATATCCCAAAGGTTGTTTAATGAAAAAAAATATATCTTTTTAAGGGATCAGCAAATTGACATAAGTGAATCAAAATTCACAACCTCGCTTGAGGCAAATGCCATTTCCCACATATTCGAACGGTGCCTAGTTTAGATCCATATTAATCCGCTTTCAAAGCCAGATCTATCTGTCCTCTTTTCTTCCACAGTTGTTACTTTTTTTGGTCTAGTAATCTAAAAATGCAATATATGATACAAATGACCAAAAGTTGTATTTATACTACCTTTATGCAAACTTTAAATGATTGCATCTGTCATTATGGAAAAGCTATTATAGATGAAAAATGTGGTTACAGAAAGCACTTATAACTTTAGCTAATCATTTTTATTTATTCATTATTTGTGGTCTGCACATCTAGGGGAATGGGAGGGATTTTGTGGGATTGAACAAACATTACTCATCCTTAACACAAACTGCTATGCCAGTGACATTTGCATTGCTTGGAAACTAAACTGACTATAATGGCTTTTTTCAGTATAAGGAAAACAACTTAGTTCAAGAAAACAAAAGAGCTCCTTGTATTTTATATTTTTATATGTTTATTTTTTATATTATATGACATTAGTCATATAATGTTTGTGTTTTGCAGAATAAACTGTAAGAGAGCACACATTGCAGTGTATTGCCTGTGTGTGATATAATTCACTCTCAAATTCTGATGAGGCTGAATGTGAATTATATATGTTCTATTGACGGTTCCTAATGTAAGTGCTGTTTGGAAGAAAAGACAAACAATTTAGAAACCTTTGAGTCAACTGTACTTAATCTACAAAACCTGATTATAATGCATTTTAAAGTTTTAAAGTAGATTTTTTCCTTACTCAGTAAGTTTTAATTAACTGGCTGTGTATTGCATTAATGATAGAAATTCTTACACAAAATCAATTTTGGCAAAACCTTTATTAACAGTTCTTGCTCTACAGAAATCAAGTAGAGAGAATGGAAAATAATGACCTTGTTATTCATTTCATCAACTGTGTTATGAGGTTTACATCCCACAGTTATCGTAGGAGAAGTATACAGGAAGTGAAAAGGCATTTCAGTTTCCTCCAAAGTTTCATGTTGAAAGTCAGATTTCATTGGCAAAATAATAACAACCAATATCAATCAATATATTTGTGTTGCTGTTCATTCTTTTAGGACAAAAGAAAATGTTGATCAAACTGTTAGCTCATTTACTGTACACAGTGGACAACCATTTTTCCTTATTAATTATTCTAAATCCAAATTGTATCTCGAACTGAGCTAAGGCAAATGTCAATTTTGCTACATGTAATGACCAAATAAACATTGTTGTATTTTTGGGGTAGTTTCTTGTAAGAAACTAATTTATGTTTACAACCATTTTAGTTGAAAGGTCTGTCCACTCTGTATTGTAATCATGTTTGTCTACTTGCATTCTCAAACAGTAAAAGAGGTAAAGTGCTTAAATAGCGACACTTGTTGTAGTGATGTAGTGTTGTAGTCAGGATTTTCCTCTCAGGAGAGATTTCCTCTCACTTACTGATGTGTCTACAGAAAATAAAGTGATGGAACGCAGACACCAATAAAGTTTGTTTTAACTATTTTATACTCTGTCCAAAACAAAAAAAAGACTTTAGATATACTTTAAAGTGGACCTATCATCACATTTTTACCATTCTATAAAAGGGTGGCTAGCCATTTTATTTATATTTTTTTTCATATTTTTTTAATTGTTTTTTTTTTATTTGTGGAGAGGACCCCTCCCCTTCCATCTTTACTGCTGTGGCGGTAAAGACCAAAGGGAATTCTGCATCCTCCTGGGATACATATGTCACATATCTCAGGAGACTTTGGGCTGCTTCTTCTGCGATTGGGCATACATCATAAGGTGCTTTTCTGGAATGCATGTGCAGTGAGATTGACACTTTTTTTATATCTTTAGGAAGACACGTTACTCGAACGGAGGTCTGCACAGTATGAGACTGGGTGACATCAGTATGTGTTGTTATTTATTTTGTTTGTTTTTTTTTATTTATGAAATTTCTGCTTTAGGAAAAGAGGAAAAAAAAAGAAGAACCAAAGGTAAACAACTACCCAAATGATAAATGTGACCTGGGAAAGGAAATGTGATTTCTACAATTCCATTTAACAAAATGGGATGGGAAAACTTTGTAGGAAATTCAATGCCACACTAAAGTATAAAAGGTGCAAAAATGGCTTCTAGGAAATGCACTTTAATTTTGTGTTTAAGTAAAAAAAAAGTAATAAAATGCAACTTAAAATAAATGCCATAATGTTTTTTGACTGGTCCATGATTCCATCCTGTACAGGGGAAGCAGTAATGAATTTGTAGACACAGTGCTGTTAGCGGCGCACATTAATCTGACAGAAGGTATTAATAAGATTAAAGGGAACTAATTAAATCTACTCCTAATACATATGTGAATATTTTCACTATAAATTAGGTATACTAAATCTACAGCTCTACACCAAGTTATAAATAACTGCATATATTATCTAACGTTTGCTATATGATCTAATTATTTTACTAGCAATTTACAGTTTATAAGGTTATTATTGATCATAAAAGAGCTAAAAATGGAGAACACCAAAGAAGATGCATTCCCTATAACAGGGGTCGGCAAACTCCGGCCTTTAAGCCAGATACAGCCTAGCCGGTAGTTCGTTCTGGTCTAACGCCTCCAGGCCGATCCGGCCTAATGCCGGCCGGCAACCCGAGGCTATGGAGCTGCAGGTTGCCGGCCGGATGTGCCAGGGGGAGTTAGGATCTACCTGTCTTCTTGCTGTTGCTCCCCTATTTACCGCAGCCGGCATTGATACTTCCGGCCATGGTAAATAGGGAATGCTCCCTGAAGGTAAATCCCTCTCCTCCACAATACATACAAAGGAGAGGGACTTCACTTCAGGGGGCATTACCTGGTGGTGGGCAGTGCCAATAGGGCGGGACTCAGAGTCCAGCCTAGTGTGCTCCTGCCTACCCCTGAAATGGCCTAGTGGCCATAAAAGTTTGCCGACCCCTCCCCCATAACATAAAAAAATCCCCCACTCCCTCCAATTATTTCTGCTCCTAAAATGGAGGGCCACCCACATGTGTGCTAATCTTTTTTTTGGGGTTGGTTATTCCCACATGAGGTCTTCCTCCTCTTTGCTTCCTTTCTGGCCTGAAATGGTCTTCTGCTACTGTTGATGTTATGGAATTTGTACTGTTCTTTGCTTCCACATACTTTTCTGTGTGGTGAAACTACCTTGAAAGGCAAGACCAAAACCCAAAGAAATCATTCATAGTATACTCACTGTGTATCATTTACCTGGATGTGTAAGGAGGATATCTTGTGGTGAACGTACTGTTGGAGCTACTTTGGAATGGAGATTAATATTTTAAAGCCTAACTGAAGACCCATTGAAACTATAAAAAAATGAAGCATATGGGCTTGGGCTGCAATAGAGTAAGGTGAGGTCAAATATTGGCAGATAAAAGAGCTTTTATATACAGGTAGCCCCCGGGTTACATATGAGATAGTTTTTTAGTAGTTTTGTTCTTAAGTTGAATTTGTATGTAAGTCAGAACAGGTACATTATTTTAATAAATGCAATTAGGACAGATGTTTGTCTCCACATATTATTAGGCAGCGTGGTGTCAGTTACTGTATAAAACCCTCACTTTGAGTTAATCACAAAGCAAAAAAAAAAACCTTATGGACCCTAGACATTCATTAAATTCTGGAGCAAGCTGTGCTTTGATGGGCAAAAAGAAACAACTGCAGAGTTTTTCTTAGTCATTAAAGAGTTACAACAGCTTGCAAAAGAGCTCAGTCTCGGCTGTGTTTAGCAAAAGATTTCTACTGCAAGCCATGCAAACCACCCCCTCCCCCCTCTAAGCCTCCGTCCCGCACAGGAGGGAGCAGGGAAGCCCCGTTCATATCTAGGAGTCATCCGTATGTCCTTAACCCCAGGTCTACCTGTACTACGTACTTTAACTGTGTATTTAGCTGTATGCTTGGAATTTAGTTTTTGATTCTTAAAAAAAACACTAAAAATTTAGTACTCAGAAGGTATATAGATATTTGTTTGTGTAGCATGTGGGGGAAAAGGTTTTCCATTATCCTCTAGAAATGTTGTCTGTTAGTTTCTTTTACACAGCAATGTCAAGTGAGTTTGTTACATAAAACTGCCTCTCCAAGAGATCTTTGCTTAGACTTCAATCAGGGAAAATATGAAAGGAGCGAGTAGTCTTGGTGACTGACAAATTGGTAGTTCTCCTCTTCCACACTGAATATTTATACATGAACAGCAGTACCTGTAATGAAAAGTATGAATAGAAACTGATAGCCTGCCACTATGACAGTGGTACAAACAGGGAACTAGTGTTGCTGTTTTAATTAAGGTTATAGTCAACTTCATCCAGAATATTGGTCATTCAGCTTTACAAGAAACAAGTCATATTGATGTTTGATAGAAATTCTGCTGATGAGTTTTAGGGGGCTTATTTCATCTGCTCAGAGACCTGGGAGCTTTGTGTTATTGTACTTTTGCAATAGAACTTACTTTTGTGTATCCACTGTGACGAATATATACAACATAGGGCCTAACCTATGAATGCTGTCCACAACTGAAGAAGAACCTGGGTGGTCCAGCAGACTTGGAATAATTTTTACCCAGAATTGAAAACATTTGCTAAATATTAGCAAATGATTTTGAAGAAATTTGTTCGAAATTTGCTGCATTACCCAGGTTATCCCATATTAGCCTATCCTCTCCAGTCTTGGAGAGCTTTTATAAATCAGGCCCAATGTGTACATATATTTGCAATTACACAGTTTGTACAGGTCTAAAAGGTGACTGTCAGTATCTTATTGTGTCTTTGACCTCAATAACATTTTGGCTTACAACATTTTTATTATTATAACCCAGTATTTATATAGGCAATATATTACACAGCGCTTTACAAAGTCCACAACATTTTGAATTAGGAATTTTGGACCAGTTTGGTCAAATGGCCCTGGAACTAAATTCTAGCTACACAAAGACACTATGTTAAAGTGTTTTATGTTTTAACTTTTTAAAATTTTTTGAAACGTAATGCCAATTATGTATACCTTTATCTTAATTTGTGGTCTATTATTTTATTATGGGTCATAGCAAACAGCATATTTTGCTAAGTAATGACCCATACATACATGGGAGATATTTTAAGTGCCAAAAATGTGTATGTCCTTCCATAATAAAAATAATTTAAAAAAATATTTCAAGGTTAAAATAATTCTAATTGAATTGTCTTGAAATACTGGCGTTCAAATTTTGGATTGTAAGCATCTCTGAAGCAAGGACAAATTCCATAAGCAAACAGATACAATAAATAATATGCTGGCGCTTTTTAAACAACACATTTAAAAAACATTTGCAGTTACTTGAACCATAACTTGGTTTTAATAGGTCCCTCATTCTTGTACTATGCAGTCTAATGCTGTCACTCTACTGTTTCATACCAACTGTAAAGGAAAGTCTCCACCCAAACCAAAATTAAATTTTTGATGTATATTTGATATCTTGAAATTAGCACTGCCAAAAATAATTTTATTACAAAACCTAAAGTATTCTTTATTACTGCAGTTATCTGCCACTAAAAGCTGCAGAAAATAATCATTGATCAACAGCCGACATAAATACCACTTATAGATCTGAGCACTGCTTTTTTTAGTTTCTCAGTACTGCAAATAAGAAGTTCAATCTGTACATCTCTCTGCAAAGTGTACTTGCTGGAGGCATGGTTTAGCCTTCCACCCTTTTTGCTTGTCTGGAAAATACATGATTAGAATAGAAAAATAAGAAAGCAGTAATGTAGGTTTGAAGCAAGGTGGCACATATACTGTAAATATAAAAATATAAACTTAAAAAGTTATTTTTAATAAACTACTAACTGAAAAAAGAAGAGAAAGAAGGAGAACTGAATGTGTAAAAAGAGATATAAAGGGGAAATAGGTTAGGAAAATAGAATGGCAAGAGGAAAAATGTATACTGGTATATGTTGAACCTAGACAGCAGTTTAAGGATTTGTACCTAAATATTTCTATATATTTATATTTTATATTTATATATATATTTATTAAATTTTCATTTTATAGACTATATACATTGTCGGTACAAACTTCTAATGGTAGTTCTGGACATGTATACTTTACTTTTGCTGGGCAGGAAGGAGTCTCTGTCTGCAAATATCTAAAGGGCTTTTCAATGATTTTGGGTCTTCTTTCTTAAAACAAGCAGCAATTTGTAAAGCTAAAACATTTGCCAGGAAGAAAAATGCTCTGGGCGTAAATGCTGGTACATGGAGGTGAGTTCCCAACCCTACACTTTTATATCTTCTCATTCCTGTGATTCCTGTACCATAAATAGGGGCAAAAAAATTGGGTTAATTGATTAGTGGTTGGTAATGGAATGAGATTGCCCAGACAGCAATTGAAAAGCATTTTCGGAAATTCTAACTCTTCCTAAGGTTATTAAAAGTGGTATGGTTTGTGTCCCTATTGAAAAGATTTCTCATCACTTTCTGATCAGACAATTATTTTTGAATGGATTATGTTTAGGACAGTGGTCCCCAACCTTTTGAGGCTTGTGGAACACTAACAGCACTGACTCTGGACCGCGCATGCACCGCTAGCCATGTGTCACTCAAAGGGGAATAAACTTCCCCCAGAGTATTGTCATGATGCCAGAACCCAGCCACTCGTCCATTGCAGGTCTGAGCCTGTTTCTGGACTCAACCTGCCAACTGCCCTTAGCCTGCGATGCGTACCGAAAACATGGTCTGCAACTCTGGCCGGTGCGCCGCCCCCAAGCAGGGTCCTTCACCTGATCCTGCTGGGGGGTGCATCGGCCAGGGCCACAGCCCACCTGTCAGACGATCTCGGCATACTAGTGGGCTGCGGACTGGGGGTTGGGACCTTTGGTTTACGTTTTTTGAAGGAGGTTTGACATATAAATTATTTTATTTTTCATGAACATATAGCACAAAACAATAGCTGTATAATTTTTCATTTGCGATCGTTTAGGTATGACGGATATGCAACAGGTACTAACCTCCTGGAACCTCCTGTCCGGATTTATATGTGTAAAAGCTGTTTTTCATGAAAATTTATTTTATAGTATAATATGTTAGTATAATAAAGTTTGAAACACAAAATCATGTCAAAATAATAAATTAAATACATTTAAAAAAAAATTAAGTATTTTTTTAAAATACATTTTTAAAATGTTTAAAAATAAATAAATATCATACTCATACTATTATATTATACTGTAAAATACATTTTAATGAAAGACAATGTACTGCTTTTAGACATCCACTGTATTGCATTCAATACATATTATACATATCAATACGTATTAAATGCAATAGAAAATAGTTTGAAATTCCCGCCGCGCCACATGGCCACACGCCACACCGACATCACCAGGAACTCCCCGCAGACTCAATAGTTGCAGAAGACGCCGGCCGGAGGAAGCGGGAAGGACAATGGAGGAAGCCGGGGGATCAGGTAAGGCTCTATTTACTATTGGTGTGTAATTGATGGGTGTGGCTCGGGGTTACCACTTTCAGCATCTTTTTTTTACCCTGTGTCACGGGGGTTACCACTGGGGAGGTTAAAACATATAAAATATCATATTACATAGCAAAAATGTATAATTAATGTGAACATACAGGTAATAAAAGTGCAGGGTCAGCAGGTTTCCTTTGTTTTAATATCTATCCATATCTATCCATATTTCATTTTGTTCACTCGCCACTGGCAGCTTGTAATTCAGCAGTAATGCCAATACAAGTTACAATACAGGAGCTAACTACTTTTCAGAGGGATTGACATTATTTACTACACCTGAAAAAGTGTTTAACATTGTCAAGGTGTAGAAACATTTCAGAACTTGTCACATCTGACAGTATATTTATATTGGCTATACCGCAAAAGAAAGAGTCATAAACCAGCTATGTTACCTAATACATTTACAGACAGACACTGCCCAATAAATAGCCACTCAAAATACTAGACAGTAGAAATGAAGGATACCACATAAAGTGGTTTGCATGCAGGATTTTAAAGGCACATATTTTCAAAGCAATAACCAAAATAGACAATTTTACAATGGTATTTACTCCATAAAAACATATCAGTTTGAACAAGTTACAACCACACATACATATTTGGCTAAAATTTCTTGTTACATCCACAAAGATTGTTCCAATTGAAATTCTTATCTGTATAAATGGTTCACATTTATATGCAGATGAACACCAACACTCAATGCATTTTGCGGGTATATAACTACTCCTTCAGGAGTTATTGGATGGCAAACAAAACCAAGTATTTTTGCTCAGAAAAGTCACAATATCACAACCAGGGACTTTATACATCAACCTTAGGAGGTTCCAAGTAGTAGATAAATGTAGTGATGTTACAGGACTACATAACCAGAAGTGTTGTGGTTTTCAAATAAAGGTTTTTTCAATGACAGGTAAGGTGGTACACACCCACAAAGCACTGCATCTAGTAGACAGAGTACATTGTAGACAATGTACGCCCCACACGAGCAGCTCAGAGAATATTGTTCTGTGATACTTGTCAAATCCATAAATATTTCCACTATTAGTGTTGAAATATGAACTGTAAAATACAAACTTTTTATGTCTTGTGATATATAAATGGGTTTTATTTAGTAATAAAAAAAAATAAAGTTTTAGCAAAAAATTATGTCTGCAAAATGTGTTGCCACCTTTAACATTTACATCTATCCTAACCATATAAAATATGTTGACCATTAGAGAACTAAACTAAAAAATTTTAAAAATTTGGTCCTTGATTGCGGGAGAGACAGGCCATGTCACGTTTGCAATCTTACCTGTCTGATTACAATTTTTAATCCTTGTGCTGACAGGGATGCCGCAATGTTCACCCAATCTTCTTCCTGGAGTTGGGTTATGGACCATCTTGAATGGCTGGGCCAGAATGATATAACTAGGTTCATTCAGCTCCGGGAGCCTCGGGGGAAAGTGGTATGCACCAGGTATCCTGGAGTCCTATTCTAAATAATACAGAGCAAGGTCTCATGAAAAGACAATTTAGCTTGTTCTGAAGAGGCAGTGATATCATCATTACTTAAGTACTGTGGAGAGAAGACATGAGTGAGTATATTTTTATTTTTTTTATTTTTAGCTATTACGCATAGGTGCTTTAGGGAAGAAGGACAGAAAGGGTAAATAGACCTTTTTGGGGAATGTCAAAGTATAAGAAACATTTAAAAAAGAAAAGAAAGAATAGGGAAGGAGAAGAAAGGAAGAGTAACCCCTGACTCCCCCCCCCCCCATTTGCACCAGGAAGGAAAGTAACTAGTGTTGCTGTTGGGATTTGGATCATAAAATCAGCCAGAATATTGCACATGGTGTTAGGTTTGGTCACACCCAAACAAAGCTGATATTTGGTCACAAAATTCAATTTACAAGGCAGGCTATTGTATAATGCCATACTGAACAAATATTTTTTTTTTTGGGGGGGGGGGGTTTAAGAAACTATATTTAGTGCTCGCAGTCTGGCGGGTAACCTATCGCTCACCTGTATAAAAAGGTGTATGCCGCAATCAAACCCTAAAAAACAGGGGTTATTTCAATACGTGAAGGTTAATATTAGGCAAAGTACTGCTGTTAGTAGATAGAAAAAAACTGGCAACAACAAATAGAGACAGAAGCAGAGATATCTAAAGAATACTAAATGTACATTTATTTTGACAGTTCTGTGAATAAATGAAATGTCATTATTCTTATCTAAAAGATGAATATGTCATTTATATTCATTAGAGGTTCAGAAGCCAATTCATACTGCCCTAATTAAATAAAACCTATTAATTGTTCATTTCACAGTGTGCCTAGTTTCTTCAATTTTCTTACATTTAGCAACATTAGAAAACCATTTGTTCTCTTGTGGCAGACCATCAGTGCTTGACTTTTAAACTTTTTGTAATATTTAGGATGTGAAGAAATAGGGTTTAGGGTAATTAATGGATGTAAGTGATTGTGTGTATGCCAAGCTCCTGTCCTGTATCCTGAGATAGCCAAGCAACGGACCTAGATTTTGGGGACCCTGACAGAAAACAAGCCATTTGTACCCCCTGGTTCTCTCTATGCATTGTTATCCTAGCGTCATCTTCCATCAGACATTTTTTGTCTGGGATTGTGGTTGTGGAGAGGAATCTTCTTCCTAAGGTTACCCTGTGATTTTTTAAAGTTTCATATTCCGGGTCCATATTGCTACAAATTACATTTATTTTCCATCTGAAGAAGTGAAAGTTATCTGTGAATTGTGTGATAGATGTGTTTTAGATTGACATTGGAAGCATTTCTACTATTGATTAGCATTGACTGCAGATTATTCATATTGTATGATGATATCTGTTTATACAAATTTTTACATACAGTATTGACTGAAAAAAAAATCTGGTTTATATGATCTTTGTTTTTTTTCTAGATCAAATATTGTGATTACCACAAAATAATTTGGAATAAAGTTTAAAGTGTCTGAGTTTCCTGCCTTCTTTCCTACAGATATTTTTTTGGCATCTTCCAAATGGATCTCCATCTACCAGACTCATATCACTTTTTTGACTGTTATAAATAAACAATAAAAATTGTAGCAGAAATACTGGCTACAAAACTAAAACTAAAGTGATCCATAAAATGACAGACCATAATCAGACTAGAGTTATGCCTAAAAATTGTACAATTGGTAATATTAGAAGAGTTTTTCTCTATAGGCAGATCCTTTTCAGAAAATTGTTTTAATAGAGCCTCGAGCTGATTTAACAGCAACGGTTTGCAACAGTATAGAATGGGAAAAACAAGAATAAATAGAAAATAAAAAGGGGGGGCAAGGTAATTGCAGTCATCAACATGAATAAAATGGGGGAACACTGAGATAGAGGCATGTTAAAAGCATGTTACATCGCGTCAAAAAGACCAATTTTGATATTGTCAATATAAAAATTACAAGATGGGAAAAAAGATCTATCAATAAAGAACAATTACATGGTAGGATCCAAATAGTGTTTAAAATCTGGGGCAACTCTATAAAAAAATGTAACCCACCATGTAGAGAGTTAGATTTTTTAGATGTTCCACGGACACTAGCCATGAAATCATCCATGAGCATGATGTTGTTGACTTTATAAAGCCATATAATACCAGAAGGTGGATTAGAATTCTTCCAGAAGGTAGGGATGCAAGAGGTAACTGCTGTAATAAGGTAAAGTTTGCAGAAAATATGCAACACTGTACCATCCTCATGACCACATCACCAACATATCTGAGATTCCAAAGGAAAAAGGCAATGGAGGCATTCCAAGGTCCTGTGCAACAAAATATTTTATCCAATTTCTTGAAACTTAATGTTGTTAGAAGATTTATTAATTATAATAAGAATCTTTTTTCAGCACAAATTCAAAGTATAAACTTGTTCCCACACATAGAAAAAAAAAGTAGAAAAGTCAACAGCTGGAGAGTTAGGCATGAAGTACACTAGTGATAGAACTAAGTACGTTTTAAGTTTGGCTATATTTGATACTCCCTTATGTGATATGACTAAGGCAAAGGAAGCTAAAATGCGTATTTCTGAGCTTGCAGATTCTTTTTGTTTTATTAATTTTATTCTCCATTATCATTCTCATGCATCCACATTGTGTCCATTGCCTTGCAGGCAAATGGAGAAAAAAGTATAACGTTCGGGATAATATTGTATAGTCAGAATCACTGGTGTTCCAATCTCCTTGCATAAATTGACACAATATTATATTTTATTTATTCTGACTCTGAGTTCTTCTATAAGAGAGGAATCAATTATAATTCTTTCTGTAATATTTGCCATATGCCTCAGGAGGGTTTGCTCAATCTCTGAAGATGTTCTAAGTTAGGAAAATATTGGAATAGAGTGGTGGAAATTGTGAATTATGTTTTGATGATAAACTGTTTTTGCACAAAGAATAATGATTGTGATATTGTGGAGATTCTTCCAACTGTGGATTAATTGGAGCATTGAGAGAGAGAATTGAGTAAATGTTTAGTTTTTGAAAAAATCACAATCTAGAAATATTTTAATAAATGTTGCCAGATTTGGTCACAGTGGTTGGAGATAGTTTCTGTATTAATTTAGGTAGACAGTGGGTTTGATAGTTACAAGTAAATATAAGTAGTGACAATGATTTACACACAATAGCTGTAAATATATGATTTATATCAAGGCTATTATTATTAATATTAATAATATTATTAACAAACAGGATTTATATAGCACCAACTATTATGAAGTACTGTAATAATAATTATAAAAGCTACTCCAAAGGATGAAAAAGGACAGGGGTAAGTGAAATTAAATGAATAAATGTACAGTGGGAAACAATGGGTATGGTGTCAGTATTAATTTAGGTTTGAATATGTGTAGCAAGATGGGAGAAATGTGTACTTTTGAAACTTTATGTCGTTTTTATTGTTTGTGTAGTTTTAGATGATTAGATATTAATTTTCCAAAGGACAGGTTTTTAGAACTTTTAAGCGAGAAAGTGTGATGGAACACAATTAAGGACTATTGGGAACACTGATAAGGTAAATTTGCTTATTATAATTTTCCTGATGGTTTGTATTTTAACACTTCTTTTTGGATTACCTACCCACAAAGTATCATACTTAGAAGTTGTAACAACAAAATTGTAAGAAAATTCTGTGATTCTGAGGTGAGAAATTCAGTACCACTTGGAAAGAAATTGATAATACAGAAATTGTATAATTTATAAATTGATCCATGGATCCCTGAGTTAATAGAGGAAATATAGCTACATAGTTACATAGTAGGTTAGGTTGAAAAAAAAACATAAATCCATTAGGTTCAACCACTAGGGAAATAAACATATCCCAGATATAAAACCCTATAAGTCATAGTTGGTCCAGAGGAGGGCAAAAAAACCCTGGTACAATTTGCTTCAATAGGGGGGAAAAAATCCTTCCTGATTCCATGAGGCAATCAGATGTTCCCTGGATCAACACTCACTTTTATTTTTACTTTAAAGCCTTAATACCCAGTTATATTCTGTGCTTCTAGAAAAACATCCAGGTTTTTCCTAAAGCAATCTATAGTAGTTGCTGAAACTATTTCCTGAGGGAGACGATTCCACATTTTCACAGACCTTACAGTGAAGAATCCCTTTCTTATCCGGAGCTTAAACTTCTTTTCCTTCAAACGCAAAGAGTGCCCTCTTGTCCCTTGTAATGATCTCAAAATGAATAATGTGAAAGAGAGTTCTTTATATGGACCATTTATTTATTTATACAGGGTGATCATATCCCCCCTTAAACGTCTCTTCTCAAGGGAGAAAAGATTCAGTTCAGCTAATCTCTCCTCATAGAGGAGAGGAATAGAGGAGCTGAGCTCCTCTATTCCTTTTATTAGTTTAGTTGCCCTTCTCTCCACTCTCTCCAATTCCACAGCATCCCTATTGTGAACTGGTGCCCAAAACTGGACTGCATATTCCAGATGTGGTCTGACCAATGCTTTGTACAGGGGCAGGATTATGTCTTCATCTCTGCATTCTATTCCTCTTTTAATATGAGGTTACTAAAGGATGATTTTGATCTTGGATCCACCTCCAGCCAAAATATAGTCTCCTTTTCCCATTCTGGAATAAACCCAAAAGGGTTGTTAATACGGTTAAGGGTGCTAATTGCAAAACATCCAGTGTCGGTACCTAAATTATTCATTAACAAAGGTTCTTTTTGGATTACCTACCCTAGCTCTAAAGTGCTAGATCCTGCCCAGCAGCAGAATTCAAAAGATATTGAAAATAAGGATATAACAAATATCAATATTTTTTAAATGGTATGAGTATTAGTATTTTGTATCTGAATATCACCAGAACTCCATAGTATACAAAATCTTCATAATATGAAATGAGACACATTTACAAATAACAAAATAAAACCATCAAGGCCCCTTGCAGTTTGAAAAACCATGGTTAAATTTTAAAATTCCTCATTTGTCTTCTGTCTTGAATGTGCTAATTTAATGCCTGCAGGCTTAAAATTCAAAATAAATCTTTGAACAGCTTAAGGATTTTAGACATGTAGAATACGACCTTTTTCTGCAGTGAAGGAGGAGTTGTTTGTTTTAATATTTCCCTTGAAAACTTACTTCTGGTTTGGGGGATTTGATTCACTATAATCACCTGGTACACTTTTAGTGTTCTAATAAGAAAAGTTTTATGTCTTCATCACTTTTGAAATAGTTAACACATTGCACCAAAACTGAAATTCCTTTTGTATACAATGTTTAAAAATGAATTTAAATCCTAATGTAGGCATCTGAAAAAAAAAGTGAGCCTATTAGAAAATCAGGACATTCACTTTCTGTATACCAGATTATAGATGCCATACTGCATTGAATGCTGGACCATTTTTAGACCACAGCATCTGCATATTAAGAAGGAAAAGTGTTTTTTTATTACATTTAATAACAAAATGACTTTAGGACCAATTGTGCATGCTACATTATCTTTTTTAATACAGTTTTCCCTTAGAAGTTCTTGGAAAAAATCACCTGTATATGAAGTAATCATTTACCTATGTATTTTATATAAATGTATACTTTTACTGTGTGTATGTTATATGTTTGTAACAACAATATGCTTTATGCTTCTGCAAGAACAAAGCACAGGTTTATGCGAAATAGGTCAGATTACAAAAGACTAAAAGCTGCTGACAAATTTGGCCAGGGGTGTCTGCACCTGTCAGTGGCAGATTTTATTATACTGTTTTACCTGTTCTCATCAGGAAAATCTCAACAGTAGTACATAGTATTATAGCTTGTTATTATGTTCTACATCCTCCACAATCCTAAGCTATCTTGGCTGGCTCGCTGGGCATTATAAAGGTGTGGATGGAGGGAGAGGGCAAAGATGGGAAGGATGGGAAGGTTCCGTGTGGGAAGGTTTTGTATCTGGTGAGAAAGAGAAACTTCAGTGGATTTTGGGTTTGACACCCCTGACATAGGCAATATGTACAATAGTTTTCACAAAGTCAGGTGAGTTTTTTACATTTGCACTCAAGCACATTCATTGGGCACCATTTATGAACATTCTCCAAGGCTGGAGAAGATACACTTTCATCAGTTTACCTGGGTGATCCAGCAAAAAAAAAAAGAGCTACTAAAAAAATCGAAGCAATACTTATGGGTTGGTTCACATTTCACCTTTGCTAGTCAATAGGCACATTTATAGCATAGCATCTGGGATTCCTAGGGCTGGAAAGAAAAGCTACTAAAGATCGATACTAGTTTATAACTAGCAGTTTGGGGACTTGCCCTTTTCAAGATTTAATTCTTTATGTCGGGTGAATAGACATTTGTATTACATATAAAATATGAAGAGAAAAAAATAAAACTCCCAGCGGGAATGTTTCAAATTGACAAGAAAAGGATTACTAAAATATGAGTGGGTAACATCTAAAGCCAGTATAAGTACAGTTACAATATTTAAAAGCCCTTAATAAACACTTAGCAAAGCTGAAAATACCTATTTAGCTGCGGTTTCAGAAACCATTTCTGAAGCTCAGTAGGGAAAGTTTAAAAGTCAGAACTAAAGTAATTTAAATTGAGCTGTTGTATTATAGTCTCATGCTTCCAGCAGTTCAGGTGCTGTGCAGAGACAAAAGGAACACTTTATAAAGTAACTTGAAGGGTTTTAAAAAGTTCTAGATTTATTTGTATTTTACTGAAATATTTACATAATTGACTGTGTGCAAATAGGAACATTTTTTCTGACTTGCTTACTGAATATTTTGAAACAAAGTTGTTCAGACCATTGTTTTACATGTTATGGTTTTTGGTTCAACAACTGTCCAGGGTTAGATAGCTTAGTGGATAAACTACCTGTCCTACCGAACCAAGAAATCGGTCTGCCTCTCCAATTCTGTAAATTATCTCTAATCGTCTTCAACAGGGGTACATAATTTCTCTGAAAAAGGTCTGATACCTTATTAGAGATTAGGATACTTAGGTATTGTAAATTCGTAGATTCACAGGCAAATAGGAAGGCCTGCCGCATAGACTTTACCTCTGCTTGGGACATAGAAATATTTAAAGCTGATTCGCTATAGTTCACCTTAAAATTGGAAATCTTCTGAAATCTATCCAATTCTAATAATAGATTTGGTACTGATGTCCGTGGCTGCGTGAGAGAAAACAACAAATCATCAGCATAGGCTGTTTTTTTGTATTCCCTCTCCCCAACCACAAAACCCTTGATGTCAGTATTTGCATTAACTGTTCTAACAAACAGCTCCAACATTAGGGTTAACACCAAGGGTGACAGAGGGCATCCTTGGCGTGTGCCATTACTAATTGACATGTACTGGGAAAAGATGCCATTTATCTTAATTCTTGCCCTGGGTGCCTGGTATAGTAAATAAAACCAAGCAAGCAAATGTCTTTTAAAGCCTATATAGTGTAGTAATGCAAACATAAAATCCCACGCCACTCTGTCAAAAGTTTTTCCGGCATCCGCCAGGAATAGACCATGCACCTGTTTGGTTTGCGCCCAAAACAATAAGTCAATGACTTTGGTGGTATTTTCCACTTGATCCAAGCCTATAATTTGGAGATGGGGGCAACAATCCTGTTACTTAACATTTTGTCCAAGAGCTTGATATCAACTTTAGATAGGAAATTGGCCTGTAGTTCATACAGTATCTAGGGTCCTGACCGGGCTTGGGTAGTACAGTGATATTTGCTTCTGTCCAGTTGCTTTGGACAGATGGGCCCTTTGCTAAACTATTCAAGGCTTGCAACAGATATGGGATCAATATAGAGGCAAATATCTTGTAATACAGAGTAGTGAAGCCATCCGGCTCTGGGCTTTTGCCCCCCTTAAGTTGGCCTATGGCCACCTGTATTTCCTCTGTGGTGAATGGTCTTTCAAAGCCTTCTGATTCCTCGCTAAATGTTTGCCGCTCTTGTTTCTTTCCTTCTAATAAAGCTTAGATCTAAAAAGTAAAATCCTCCTGGCCTTTTCATCTACCAAGGATTTGAGATCTAATCTAGCTTGGAGCAAGTCTTGTTCCGTCTGTTTGAGCAATGTTTTTTTATGGGAATTTTTATGGGATAACTCTGTTATTTTATGTAGCAAAAGAGACAATCTTCTGTCTTCTCTCTTTTTTTGTGACCCCCAATCTAATCAGTTCACCTCAAATGGAACGTTAAAGGGCCTCCCATATTATCTAAGGGTGTACATTAGGTGTGTCATTTTCACGGAGAAAAGAAACTAAGTACTCTTCAGTCCATTTTCTGAAGATTGGGTCTGTGAGGAGTGTAGGATTCAATCTCCAACACCAGTCTTGGTGCCTACTGTGTAAGCCTGATAATGAAAGCCTTATGGGTGCGTGATCCAAGTACGATTTAGTGCCTATGTCCACCGAATCAACTCTGAACAGATCGGTTTGCGTCAGAAAAAAATAGTCCATTCTGGAGTATTTTGGGTGTAGTGATGAAAAGAACATATATTAACGTTCTGTGGGATATAATGACCTCCATACATCTACTACTTGTAGAGACTTAAGCGTTTGCTGCATTTTTTTGAGCATTTGGTATGGAACCAAGGACTTTCCATTTGAGGTATCTAATCCCAGGTTAAGTGGGATATTAAAGTCCCCTCCTAAAATATTTATGCCCTTTGCGAAACCAATAAAGCAGTCACAACCATCTGGAGGAAGGCCAAATGGCCACAATTAGGGAAATATACATTGGCCAGAGTGACTTCTTTGCCCTCTACAAGACCTGAAAGAAACATGTATCTGCCTTCAGAATCATTTTGGCTAGCAGACACTTGGAATCCAGACTGTTTGCTTAATAAAATCATTACCCCTTTTGTTTTAGAGATCGAGTCAGCTGCATGAAATGCCTGTTGGAAATATGCATTGTCAGTTTAGGTACTTTACCCTTTTTGAAATGGGTCTCTTGCAGGAAAACAATGAAGGTACCTATTTTTTTGAAGTCCTTTAAAACCAAATGTTCGTGTGTTTTAGGAATTGGTACGCCATGTTGAACCACCATTAAAACTACCAATTGCACTGGGATAAGGTAGCAGATACAGGTTAAAAAACCCCAAATATTAACCAATAATTAGGGAAGGTGATAAGAAAAATCAGGGTTTGTGCTAACGAGGCCCTGATGAAGGATTCCGTGTCGCAGGTCTCCAGAAGTTTTGGGTGCTATGTCAAATACACAGGCATCACCAGGGTTGGAGGGTAACCAGTACACAGTCTAACATTTAAATTATCCAGTGACAGGATACAATGGATTGAGATCTTTAGGGTATGTATTTCAATAAACTCAACTCCACTAGGCGCAATTGCGGCAATTGAAACAAAAACAGTAAACAAGCATTTTGACAGTCGTTTAGCATATTTAACTAATTAAATAATAAACTGATTAGTAGTGCAAGCAAGGACAAAGAATAATAATATTAATAATAAGCTGTCTGTTCCTAAATTATGGTCTTTTAATCAATCTTTATATGATTTTATTTCCTACACTTTTTCCTATATTATTATTATTAACTCGTATTTATATAGCGCAAACATATTACGCAGTGCCTTACAAAGTCCATAGTAGTGTCACTAGCTGTCCCTTAAAGTGGCTCACAATCTAATGTCCTGCCATATTCAATTTCGGGGAAGCCAATTAACCTAACCACATGTTTTTGGAATAACCAGCATGTTTTTCTCCTGGTTCTGGTGCAATGAATAAAAAATATTTGTCTCTAAGGTTGTTTACTGCTTTGTTAAATGTTCAAAAAAATGTTGGACAATAGTCCAGTATATCATGGGATGCAACAAACAAGTGTACATCAATATAATTGACTGAAACTAAAAATATACTAGGCAAAGCAGGTATTCTGTCAAGGGTCCAACAAAGCATCAACATTTGTAGCTCTGGAGTGAAAGGTTGCATGGAGAGGTAAGCTTGCTGACCTTGGAGCCATGTACTCTCTGCAAATAGAATAATTAATAAAGATTACTTCTCATTCCAGTTACAGAAAAAAGGTGCTTTGTGGCTGTATAATATACATGCTGCAGAACTGCAGGTCATTAATCAAAAATAAGTACTAATAACTCAACATAACTGTTGAATGTATAAATAGGTATGAAGAATGTGAAATATGTGGATTTTACCATGACTAGAAGCAATATTGATCTATACAATGAAGGGCAAAGTAGCTGTGTTTAGCCATCTGTTTATTCAAGTGCATAACACTTAGAAAAGTATTCTGAGGCTTATTAATACTGGATTAAAAAATATATGGATAGAAATTGATAAACTGTTCTCATTCATTGAAGCATAGGTGCTTTTGAAACCCAAAAGAGTACTGTTCATTGAAATAGAAGCTGAGGGTAAATCTGTTCCATCGAAAGAGTTTCCACTTCTTCTGTGTCACTCTGTAAGAAAGTAAAGGTAAATAAAGTAGGGGAAGATATTGCCATACTTAGTGGTAGGCACATACCTTTGGTGTTTTTGTTAGCTATTAAAACCAAGATATCTTTGTTTGGTTGACCTTTGGATGTGCAAAAAGTATCATGTTGAGCAACTTATGTTGTTTCAAAGCACAAGGTCATTTATGTTTGTGTTTGTGAATGGTAATAACCATGACCCTAAACTGATCATTCTATTAGGAGTAAGCAAGCGAAATTTTACATTTCGATTTTGCGGCGAATCGGGCCTTTCTCGCTTACAGAACATGTAAGCAAGAATGGCCTTGTGATTCACCATGAAGTGGTGTTCTCAACGAACTCAGATGATCCCTCAATGGGGAAACTCCATTGAGAGTTCATCTGGAATTCGCCTGCAGTCACAGCTGATTGGAGGCACTCGCGTGACCGCAGGTTCCCACACTCCCCGGGCTGTACTTATCAATGATTAGTACAGCCCGATGACTGTGGGAACCGAACTCAGATGAACTCTCAATGTAGAAACTCTATTGAGAGTTCATCTAGAGTTCGCTTGCAGTCACAGCTGATTGGAAGCACCTACATGCCTCCAATCAGCTGTAACCCCAGGTTCCCACGGTCACTGGGCTGTACTTATCAATAAGTACAACCCGGTGACCGTGGGAACTGAACTTAGATGAACTCTCAATGGAGAAACTCCATTGAGAGTTCATCTGAAGTTCGCCTGCAGTCACAGCTGATTGGAAGGACTTGCGTCAATTTATTTACTTGCGTCACTTATCAATGATAAGTACAGCTTGGTGACTGAACTGAACTTAGATGAACTCTCAATGGAGAAACTCGCGTGCCTCCAATCAGCTGTGACCGCAGGTTCCTAGGGCTGAGCCCAGGGAGCGTGGGTACCTGCACTTTCATGGAATTCGCGAAATCGGTTTGCCGAAATCGGTTTCGCGGACCCAACGGAAGTTCGGGGAAATTTTTGTGAGAATGTCAGAGGCATTCTCGCTCATCCCTACATTCCATTTCACAATGGCATGACAGTAAAAATCCATACAATGAATATTTAAATAAAAGTAAACTCTTTCTAAAAAGTCGGATAGTTTTTCCAGGAAAAGAACAATGATTGTATTCATCTAGTGCTCAATTAGTTCTCTTTTTTAAGCTCCTTTGTTAATTTTGACGTAATTTCTGATGTGCAAGCCTGCCATTATACTTATAATTTTCTTAATAGCTAGTTTTCTGACCATAACATAGGAGACTATTGTATTAATGAATAATAGATTTAAATGTTTTATTATTCCTGTGCCTTACCCTTTATGACCAGTAATAGATGTCTTGCTTTCACCTTGAAACCAAATTTAGCTTTTGTCCCTTTGCATTTGGTGGAAGTGAAGACTGTAAATGTGGTCACCATTATATCTGGAGGAGTAGAAAGCTATTTAATCAGATAATCTTTGAATAAAAGTCAATAATTTTTTTTCAAAACATCAACAAGATACAATTACTTCTCTTTGATGTGTGGGCTGTTCTGAATGTACAGTACAAAGTAAAATACCCAAGGATGCACAAAATGACTCAATAAAGGCAGCTCTCTATGTGGAAAATAGCCAGCAGACTAAGATCAGAGTGGAAATTAAGACAACTCCTGGCTCCTTTTGGTGTTGGTGGATACTTTTACATTACAGGGGCTGGAATAATAAATGCACATTTTTTATTCCATTCAATACGGTATGATTAGTATATGGATTGTCCCATTTTGGTTTAACTTTGTTGGTTTCTTTATGTACTTTAAATTTGCTTTGCAGGTTTGCTTAAAGCGGACTTAAACTAAAATTATTTACTCATGTAAAACACTTTACATAAAAGGGTAGAAAACCTACAACTCAGGAGGCTTCTGGCTGAGCTTTTTCTTCAATGGATAGGGATGCCAATCCCATATATGCATACTGTGATAAGCTTTTTTTTCCCGTTTACTGCAGGCTATGTCACCCAATATTGCATCTGCCCAGTGCAAGTTCAGGTGACGAAGGAAAAAGCAGACAAAAGAAGAAGATGGCAGGACAGTGCAGGACCCAATCCAGGGATTGAGAGATCTGCATAAATAAAAGTGATTTTTTTTGGTTCAGTTCTGCTTTAAAGGACAAATGTCACAAAATATTCTCCATCATATAAACTATGTACATTTACATACTGTACACGTAGCACCACTCATTTATAGTTAATTTAGTGGTATCAGCATATGTTGATTATGATGACAATAGGTCAATTGCTAATTTGCACACCTAAATCATTTTTATGAATATAGAGATTTTGCCTCTACCAATGGCAGCCCCATGGAGAATGGATGTGGCGGCAGTTAGCTGTTCAGTACCGCTCACTGCTGCCGGCTGTCAAATGTGCAGACGCTAGTTCTTTAGGAAGCCAGGCATGGTTACTTAATTACATTGCCTGAACCTGCTCTAAAGGTGTTTATTTGGTGCACTGGTTTATTAAACAAAAGGAAAGCTTGTATCTTTATTCTATGGTGTCAAAAATCCAAACAAAGTTAGTTTTTCAAATTTTCTTTTTTATAATTATTTGTTATTGTTTTTAATAGTACAACTCTATTTGACAGTTTAAATCCTAAATAGATTGAACTGCTGATGAACACAACAGCCTGAAGATGGTTGTGTTCTGCAAACTAAAGGCTTTAATTTTTGTCAATGGAGCCTCTAGCCTGCATGTAAATAATATGGCAGAACTGACATTGATTAAGGTTGGTTATTGATGGTCAGTGGGGACTGACAAATGTGATGGAGAGCTATTCCCTGCTCACATTGTTGACTACAGGCACTCATAAGGAAGTCTATTTTTTGTTCTCATCACAAAACACTGTGCTGGGGAACATGAAAATATAGATCGCAGGTGGAAACGGGTTAAAAAACATACTAGGATTTTCTAGGATGCAATATATATTTAGCCTAGATGGGGTATATATAAAATGTAGGCATTTCCTATTAAATCTCTACTACAAGTGCATTAATAAGCATCTAATGTGGTTGAACAAAGACACACAACTATTTTCTGTACACTTATATTAAGATGGATTACTAAATGTTTGCTAATTTGAACATAAATATTATCATATTGGGTGTTAAATGTATCACCTAAAAATTATTTGACCTACCTAGCACTGAATAAGTAAAAACACAAGAATATATTTCATTCTAATGAAACTAGCACAATGTTTTACTTACAGGGAAATAATATTGCACTGCCCTCAAAGGGCCTTTAATCTGCCAAATGTATGATTCAAACAAGATTCCAAATACTAAACCTAAAGATTGCCTTGGAATACAATCTCCATTTTTGTCATAGCACTCATGTCATGTGCAATGCTAACAACATCAACACCAACAATGTTCCATACCCCATCTAAACTCTTTAACCCTTTTGTGACAGGATGTAATTGATGCTTGGACACCCAGGCAAAATATATCTGTGTTTGCAGGTGTAATTTAACTTGACTAACTTGACAGTTATAGAAGACTATAACTGTATGACTATTTTACTTACTATAATTGGTATATTGTTTTATTACAGTAAACATAGGAGGGAACAAAGGAATCATTTTTGCTGTATAAATGGGGATGGGGGTGTGCAAATGAGGCGACGATATATGATGTGTGTTCGCAGCCTAACTATTCTTTCTTTCAGACTGCTTCTTTCTAACTGAAACTCTATACAGAAGATAGAGAAGTGAGGGAGTAAGAAAGAAAATGTTTTTCTGAGCCCAGCAATGTTGATAATAACATTATGTTTAGGGATCTGGAATTAACTTAAAAAATTGACAGTGATTATTAAAATCAGTTAAAATTTTACAAAAATACATTTTGACAATTTTGCTCATCACTAGATCTTCAGTGGTCCATGTTCTTCTCTATGTCTAGTTCCCCCAACAGTGCATCCTTTTATTCCATTAATCTGTAAAAGGCAGAGCTCTGGTATGGGGCAGTAGGGAGAGTTGAGCTGTGAAAAAAAAATTTTACTTCTGCCACAAACTTTAAGAATCAATTGCCCCATAGTGCCTGTTGCTAGAAAGGTTGAGTAAGAATTTGTTTTAAAGCTTTTTTTAGCACTTGATAAAAATAGGTAAACGCTTGAAAATCCATATCCTGGCTAAAGTTTCCGTTGAAGTCAAACTTTGCCTTGCATTGTTTTGCTTTAGATATGTAATATATTGGGTCCCTGCAAAAGAAATGTGCTTTTATTCTATTCTTAGAGCTCAGAAACTGTCTTTATTTTTAATAACCAGCCATGTGCATATTAAATAAAAGATGATTGGATCATTAAAGTGAATTTTATCTTGTGGAGATTCTAAACTTTAGTAAATCAGTATCAGGTTTACAGGGCACAGAGTATTATTATTATTATTATTATTATTAAACAGGATTTATATAGCGCCAACATATTACGCAGCGCTGTACATTAAATAGGGATTGCAAATGACAGACTAATACAGACAGTGATACAGGAGGAGAGGACCCTGCCCCGAAGAGCTTACAATCTAGTAATTAGAAAATATAATTCAAACGATATCTTCCAGTTTGTGAAAGTATTCCAGTAAATAAAGAGTTAATGAAGTCATTCTATGTCTTCCTAAATAAGTTAATTAGTTTTGTCAGCTGGCTGATGGTTTGCGCTATACTACTCAGATATTATTATATCATATATTTAACAGATGCACCTAGCCATATGTAGCTGAGAAGTGCCAGGCTTTTTAGTGCTTTATATACTCATATATTTCCTGAATGGCACTTTCTGTCTTTTGCACACACTGTGCCTGTGTGCTTCACTCACGGGTCTGTCAAATCCGGTTGTTCTTACTTAACTGTTCCGCTGAACACCTTTCTTTGACAGGTTTTCCAGAACAGGCATTACACAGACAAGAGCATAAAACACAAACATTATTGCTGAACTCTAGAGAGGTAAGAAAAAAATGCTGACAGTTCAAATATATTTTTCTTCCATATTTCATGGGAATGCGTACACTAAATCCAGATTCTGTATTTTAGTTAAAAAGATAATAAAAAGAACATTTAAGTTGTTTACTTCATACAACTGGTTAGCAACAAAATAGTAACTAATATTCATTTTGAGAACATTTATTTTTGTATTATTTAAGATTATTTTTTGTAGCTTTTTTTCAAGAAGAGTTTTCTGCAGCACAATAGGCTGACTACAAATGAAGACATGACCAGGGTAGTTTCAACCTTCTATCCCATCCCCTACCACCACCGACAGAACCTCCACCTCCCCCTGACCCCCATTAAATATAACCTAATTAACTAACAACCTAATTCCCCTCTTTTAATATTACATAACAACAATATCCATTATTTTATAAAACTCCAAACTCCCGGTTATACACCCAAACAACCAGGCTGCAACCAGAAGGCAAAATCCGCACCTAACAGGAATGTAACTCTTCCAACATCTCCATCTTGGCCCCTAGCCGCCCAGCACCGCCTCAGGAGCCATAATAATACGTTCACCATAAAGGCCAGAATCCACCACTTTAACATGCACAGGATCCTTGCCTTCCAAGACGCCAACCGCTAAATTTTACCAAACTTTCAAATTATAAAAATCAACAAAAAGATGTGGGTGGGAAACTTTTTCATCCAAAAAGAGGGCCTCCCATTTCTCTGCTGCCCCCTTTAACTCCTATCCTATGCCTAATCCCCTCCTATCTCACGCTCCACACTAGCACAGCCCCTCCCAGCATTACTACATTTGTTAACCTTTAAAACACCTGGGCTAGGCCTCACATCCTGTCCTGTAGGCCCTGCACCTAATTTCATACGGCTACAGGCCTCTCTTTATAAAGATAGAATGAATTGTAGCCACAGCCATTTAGGACATGCAGCTAGGGGTATTAAAAACTAATCCAGATTTATTTTTAGAATAACAGGAAGAAGGAATGTATCATTAGGACAAAAGACACCAAATATTATTGTTGTCATTATTATGTTAGTGATACTTTTTTGTTTCTGGCCATATGCTATGTAATATAAGATGCTTTAGCTTTATAGCATAAAATTGGTGATGACTTGGTAATGCTGGCTTTTTAAATTTTATTATATGTCCACATGATCTTCAAATGACTTACAGGGATGTATAATGAATTGGAAAAAAAACATTTTTGAATTGGAAATAATGAATTGGAAAAAAAAAACACTACAAGAACATTTTGGTAAAATTACCTGGCGGGTGCACCCCAGAAGCACCCCGCTGATCATGTCCCCCATAGTCACAGCCCTGCGCTACCGTCCCCCCAGGATGTTTAGCAAGCAGGTCTCAACCTGTGATGGGAAAGTGGCCGGGTTCTGGCATCATGATGTCACTTCAGTGACACACGGCTCCCGCGCAAGTGCAGGATTTAGAGTTATGAATGAAGTGGTCCGTGAGGTCTGAAAGGTTGGCGACCACTGCTTTAAAGATTGATATTTTTACAGAAGTTTGTGCTTCACTACTTATAGAAGACAGTACTTGTGAGATTGTGTCACATACATCATATTATATTCTCTACAAAGGATCAAATCACTAACAGTAACAATCTATTTAACCATATTAAACTTTGGCAAAAAAAAAAATTTGGACAAATGTATTGGAGTCAAAGAAGACAAAACCATTGTGGTGGTTTCTTACAAATAGGTTTAAATATATCCTGTGGACATGAGTAGCTCCAAAGCTTATTATTAATCCCATTATATTTGTAGTAAACACATCTTCCCTAAAATATATAAGAACACTCAAATTGCCAAGTTTACAAAAATTGTTAAGTCCGTATAGGGTTAACTTACCAAAGGATGAGTGGAGATTGTTCACTTAGCAAAGTTAAAGTGAAAATTAAGTTCCACTTTTATGTTTGCATGATCAGGCAGGCCAATATTGCAGAAAGGGACAGGTTATGCACCCAAAAATCTTGGTCTCCCTTGCATTTGCCAGGTTGAGTGATTGTTGAAAATTGTAATGGGAAGAAAAAGAAGAGAAAGAAGATGGTAGCATCTTCTTTCCTACTCACCGAAATATGTCCAAAATTTTATAAATTTAATAAAAAATTTTTTATAAAACATAAAATAAAAAATCATTAAAAAAAATCTTTATAAAAAAAATCTTTTTTTTTTTTAAATAGTGTATAATGTAATGTATATGTACAGTAGCTTATATAATATATATAATACAATTATATATATATATATATTATATAAAGATTTCTTTGTATTGGACTCAATACAGCTTTTTTGTATTGAGCTCAATACAAAGTTATTTGAATTTCCTGCCCCACCTCCCGAACCGACGCATGCAGCGACGTCACCGGGAAACCCCGGAGATCGTCACTGCACTCACTGGGAGAAGAAGGAAGAGGACAGACGTGTCCGGAGGAGCTGCGGGGACCGGGTAAGTATATTCTTAAAGTTGTAATCCGATTGTCATACAATGTATGACAATCGGATTGCAATATAACGTTTGTTTAACCACCTGAGAAAAGTTCGGGTTTAACACTTTTTGGATCTTGTGTTATATCCTTTTTTCACTGTAAAAAAAAAAGTTTGCAAATCTCACTGTGCATTTGTGAGATTACCATTTTTTTCAATGCCTGGAAAGGCCCTGAATGAACTGAAAATGACTGAATGGGAGGCTTTGCGCTTCCATTCGGTCTTTACCGCTGCAGCAGTAAAGACAGCAGGGGAGGGGCTTTCCCTTAAAAAAAAACAATCACATTTATGCTTTATATAAAAGGGTGATGGGTCTGCATTATATATATATAAATCTCATGTGGTCACCAGAGCTGTGTCGCAAACAGGCTAGTTATTTCAAATCCTTTATACACTTTCTCACATGGGAGTGCTAACCTCTCATGGCTCTGGACAGTGTAATCAGTTCAGACCAGAGTTTCCAGGAAATCTTACCTTGCAATCAATTACACTGGTATATTATTGCAGTAATTAAATGAATATACCCCTCAGATTTACTGCTCTTTTTTCTGCTTTATGTGATTATTCTGCAAGTGTTTTACAGAGCCATGGCTAATTTAAAAAAAGGAGAAAAGAGAAAAAAAAATCTTGAAGTAGTTAATGAGTTGATTCTTGGTAAAAGTCAGTTATATAAAATCAACAGCACCCTTGCTGAAAATGCAATTATGTAAATTTCCTTCCAGTTTTATTTTCTCCCTTATTATACAGTAAATGACACTATAACAATAAAATAAAGCCATGCAGTGATACTCTTTTTATGTTTGTGCCTTAAACTAGTTTCTGAAAAACCATCATACATAGGATAATCACTGAATACTTTGTAAAATTACATTTTGCCTGGAAACGATTGCTTTGTGTATCATTCCTATCCTGTTGTTTATTAGCCTGAGAAAGAATACACATTTCCGCATACACATAATATATATGAAAACAGATCTACTAGAGATAACAAACAATAAAGTACCATAAAAAAACATAAAAACGTCCAGTTGAATTTTTCCTAAAACCTCCTCAGTAAGGAGAACTAAATTAACATCAGGTTCAAACTTGCCATAAGTGATACCTTGAACTGCAGCACTGATTCTTTAACAAGCGCATTTGACAGCTGACACAGGGAGTTGTACTGGTACCATTCACTGGCACCCCTATTCATTCTCTATGAGGCTGCCATTGGGAGAAAAGCTATATGTAGTGTTTGCTTCGACCCAGCAGTTCACTGGCATTAAGGAAGTAGTAACTGCACTGAAACTTCATGGCCAGCGTGAACACTAAAAATTAAAGCACCACTGGTGTTACAAAGTTGCAAAATTTTGCAATTAAGCTTGTAAGCCACAGCTAATAAATATCTTTGGATATCCTAGGGAAGGCTAAGAAAGAAGCTTTGGCGAGAAAGAACTCCACAGGGTGTTTCAAAATATAGGTACTCCATATGGCTATGTTCTTCCGGTGCTGTAATTTTTTTTTTCCAGGCCCCAGGCATGTGGAAGCAGTTAGCAGAAGTATGAGGCACTGCTTGTGAGTGGACGGAATAACAATGGGCCTGTGACTTATTAAAGCTCCCCAAGGCTGGAGAGGATACACTTTCATCAGTGAGGCTGGGTGATCCAGCAAACCTGGAATAGAGTTGGTCCAGGATGAAAAATATTTGCTGGCAAATAGCAAATATCAAATGACTTCCATTCCAGGTTTGCTGGATCACCCAGCTTCACTGATGAAAGTGTATTTTCTCCAGCCACAGGTTTAACTACAAAGTCTTCACATTTTGGGTGTTTTACTTTTCTTCACATTTATTCAATACATATCTGGCTTTTTGTTGCACTATACTGGTATGGTCTCTTCTGTCTTAATTCATAAACATCACTTGACTGTGCACAAGGAACTGCAAGGTACAGCAGCTATACGGTATTGTACTTTTTTATTTTTTGTACAAATTCACCACTTCTCAGAACTATTTGTAGATATAACTGGTTTAGCACAATTTTATAAAGTTTCTACATGTGATGTATCCAATTTCCATGTTCTTTGAATAGAAAATGTTACATAATAATAGTATTCTTTAATTGACAAACAAATGAAACTTTTCACATGGTAAACATTATGCTTATGCATGGAGGTGGTCAAGTACCAGGCTTCAGTCAAACAAAGGGGATGCAAAGTGAACTGTCCAGTCTCCTTATCTAATATATATATTTGAGAGAGAAAATTATAGTATCTCACACAGTCATTTTAAAGCAGCAGAATAAAAAAGTTTTATTCAGCAGCCAATATTTTAGTGGGGCACAGTACACCTTTGTTGTAGTGAGTGGCATTATTTGTCAAATAAAATCTATATATTATGTTTATCATTTTTTTAAATCGCCCTCCATTTAAAATATTTGTTCTCAAGTGATTAATATATTTGCATAGTACTGCAAATACATATACACACAAAAGCAGCTAAAAATTGTTTAAGATGTCTCAATCTAAAAAAGAAGTAAAACTAAAATAAACTTTAACTACTCACATGGAGCACTCTTACACAATGATGAATGATATTTTATTATCAAAAAAATCAACCAGAAATAAAAAATAAAGTTAAAACAAATTTTCTTTTTACCAGATTTTTTCTAAAAAGCTATAAAAATTTGGCAATCTCACTTTTAGCTCTCTGAAGGCCGATTGTGATATAAACTCTGATTGGTGACTGTAGGTTGCTGCACTTTGTAATACTTAGTAAGCTAAAAAATACTTTTTATTATAAAACAAAAATCAGAAGATGTCATATTTGTGGCAAATATAACCTTTGAAAGTTTATTACATAATACAGTATTGTTCAAGTTACCATAGTGATTGGTAAAGAGCAGTTATTTGGAATCACAAAGACAACCACTCATACACAAAGATGCTAATTCTTAAACACAGAGAAAGTCACTAACTGATTCTCCTCGTTTATTATTGTATTATTCGTAAAAGAAAAAAACAAGAAAACAGGATAAAAACTAAAGCGTGTACTTATCCAATATGAATGTAAAACCTAAAGACAAATGTTGGCAAGGTTAGTGTAAACTCCTTACTAATTTTAAGACTTACATATAATGAAAAGAAAATGAACTGTTGTATAGAAGACGCAGTAGCATTACAGAGCAGCTGCAGAGAGATGTCAAAATGTCATCCTAAAACAAGTCATTTATGAAGGATAATCACCTACAAATCCCTTTGAAACCCCTAAATCCTAGCCCTGGGCTGAACATGGACTTTGACTTCACTTCAGGACCTAATCATTTTTTTACCCCCTGACACTACGTTCTTTCAACTGTCATTGGACTATCAAATGCTACAACTTCTGTAGTCCATGAAACCTCTGAAATATGAGAATTGAGATAAAATAGATTGGAATCAGAAGTGGAAAAGGACAGGACCTAATCTAAGATTACAGAAATTCTAAAGCCTTCTTTACAGTTTAGGCCTTAAATTCAGGAGGCTTTTTAGGCATCAATATTAAAATGTATGTAAAACCAAAACATTTCCTTATTTTTTTAAAATGTGGAAAATTAGGACCTCTGTCATATTTTTAATGCTATCTGTGTCCCCGTTTAGTAATTCATCCTCAATATTGGTCACAGTAATTGTCTCCAGTGATGGAAAAACCTAACATTTTCATTTATTTAATGAAACCTTTCTAATATGGAAACCTGTTCTAGTGAAGACTGTCTAAAAGGGCTTGTTTTGGAAAACACCCCTCTTACTTCCTGCTGTGTATATGGAACAACGCTACTATCTTCTCATTTCTACCTATCCTCTTTAAGTTTACCTTGTGAACTTCAGTGGGCAACAGCACACATAGCAGCTGGTGTAAGTTTTACTAAAGCCTTAGCCTTGGGCTACATTTTCATGTATGTTAATGAGTCCAAATATTGTTTTCTATTTAATTATTAGCATCATCATCAGGCATTATCAGCAAGTATGGCCACACCATTACCACCGATTTTAACTATTGTCCCAGAACGTTTATAACATGGGACTAATAAAGATAGCATAACACGGGCACTTGATTCTGCATTTCTTTTCTTACAGTGCCTTATCTGTTTTAGTACCACCCCATCAAAATATATTACATGGCCTTAAAATGATTTCCAGCAGGGTTAATCTGTGTGCAATGAGTCCTTGTACTTAAGATAGATTTTAATAATTTAAATGTAACTGATGTAGACTTACTTGTGGGGATATTATTACATTTTGTTTCTAAAGCTTATAAGTATTTTTCTCTTTTTCTTTCTTTTTCTATTGCCGTACAATGTTAATTTACATATAATACTGTTGTGTGACCTTCCCCTGATAATTAGGGGTAGGAACCGGGCTTCAGACTCCTCCATAAGCCACTTGCTATAACCCATGTTTTTTTCCCCCTAGAAGCTGGTTCAGCTGATATTCAGATACTCAGGTAAACCTTGGTATAAGTCCTTAATCCGTTCCAGATCCTTGGACTTATACCAAACACATTTTTCCCATAAGAAATAAAAGGAAAATGATTAATCCGTTCCCATGAAAATAAACCTATTGTTATTGGCATATTATACATTGATGGGGCTGTATAAAATAATTAAAAACACTGCTTAATACTAAAATACATAAATACAAAAGCAATTAGACAAATTAAATGAAAATTTAACCTCCCTTTACCTTGCTGAGAAGAGTGGAGTGCCTACTAAGGTTGTATACCTAGCAAAATTTTTTGTGTCCAAATATGACTTTTACCAAGTTGGACTTATTCCAAAGCTGACTTATACCGAGGTACCACTGTATATAGTTACCTAATAGTTAAAGAAAAAAAGGAGCATACTTGTATTTCCCAAAAATGGAGTATACTTGTATTTCCCAAGAAATAAATTCTCCAAGCATATATTAGGGTAATTATACATAATGCATTATTATTAATTATACATCATCCATTATTCAGGACACTAGTCCTTCCAAGTCCTTCTACAAGCTATAAGATGTCACTGACAATGAAAGCAGCTGTAAAAATATAATGTTTGAGTATGTTTTTAAAGTAAAACCTAAACCAATTCTTTCCAACATGAACTGATATTCTTTTACATCCTTCCTTACAAATGGCCTCTGTAGATTCCAGAAATACCAATGCAAATACTAACTTTTGAAAGTTGTTAAGTACATGTATATGTTTTTTTATGACGCAGACTCCCAATCTATTTTGCCCTAGGCTGTGGCCATTTAGGCATTGGAACATTGTGGGAGGCAGGGGGACGGTACTTGTATACCTCATACACAAGCAGCTTTGTTAATGCAGGGGCATTAATATTATTGGGCCATTTCTACAGCTCACAGGCAATCTCTACCACCTAGCATAAATGACTATTTAGTGGTTCTAGGCAGGGGGTCCCTTCAATATTACTACACTACACAGTGATTCCCATATAGCATACATTTTCCTAGAAAATATTTAATATTTACCAGTTGACCTGAAAGCCTAAGTCATTTTTATTCATATTGTGTAAACATATTTTATAGCTTTGCAACATATAAGCAAAAATAAAATATATAATTCTATTGAAAAATACCGTGAAATCATTTTAAATGAGATAATAAAATGAAAAAAGAATTTTAAGTGTTCAGTAGGAGCGTTATCTAGGATTCTGCAGTTCTTGAAATGAAAAACAAGAAATGGCAATGAAGAAAAATCTTACCTGCAGGCTATTCTTCTAGGCAAGGCTGTAAAACCTACATTCTAATTTCCAACTTTTCAGCAAAACATTTCATTCACAATAAATCTAAATGAGTAGGATTCTTCAATGAATGAATTTCAAGCGAATGAGCAGAATACTTAATGTTGCCATACAGTCACATGTGATTTTTCCTTTGTGTGGGGAAATGTTTCCATACCTAATGAACAATAGCAGTACTTTCACGGTTCAATGAAAACACCATATAAAGCTATAAAGCCGGTTCTAAGTATAAAACCTGGATCCACAGTGCATTTTGATGCATTGCTTGTGTGGAGGGAAGAATTTGATGAAGATAACGGGGGAGTTGTGTTTAATATGTATGAGATGTCATATAGCAAAATGGAAAACACTACAAAGAGCGATTAATCAGACTCTTGGTATTCAGCTACTAATATTTCTTTCAGACTGCCCATTTCTGAGATATGAATAAAGGAATAGGAATCCTGCAAGTACAGTACAGGAATGAATTTTGTGAAACCTTCAAAAAAGTAAACCCCCAAAATGATTGCAATATATTTATCTAAATGATAGTCAGAGCTTAAAGGACAACTATATCTTAAAGCGGAACTTGCAATAACCAATTGGTAATGTATCTGGGTCTAAAATATAGTTTGTAGTGAAAATGTTTTATTTTATAATTTCATGCATGTTGACAAGAGGTAAAAGAAGAACCAGGCAAATCAAAATATGAGCAGAATAAAATTCAGTGTTATATATGGAGAGACTGGACATGATTTATTAAAGCTCCCCAAGACAGTTGACTATAATGGGAGAACCTGGGTGATCCAGCAAACGTGGAAAAAATCTGGTCCAGGAATGAATGTATTTACTAACTAATAGTAAATGATTTTAGGAAATCCATTTTAGGTTTGTTGGATCACCCAGGTTTCCCCATGATAGTCTATCTTCTCCGGTCTTGGATAGCTTCAATAAATCCATGACATTGTAACGAGAATGTAATGAATGTATTTGGAAATATCTCTCCTGGATTATAAACAGGTAAAAAGAGGATCCTAGATCATCAAATCAAACATAATGATACTGTGTGAACTAATACAATTCAACTGGATGATCAGTGGGAACCTACAGATGTTTAAAACAGTAGGGTGAGTTATAGAAAAGACTGTCAAGGTTCTTGCTTCATTAATTATTGTTATCTGATACATTTACTGACTTTTTTGATGATTAAACATTTTTTTCACAGAACGTGTCTTATCCATGATTATTTGTGGAATTTGCTATTTACTAATGGTATTTTCCATGTATCCAAGTAAGCTAACCAACATAGTAATTTAATTTGACTTTGACTGATGGGTAGAATAGATTGAGGGATTAATGAAAATGTTTTAGCTATTGATTCAGAGCTCAGATTTGAAAGCTTGGGACTATGTGCACAGCATAACTTTAATAGTAAAAGAAAGGTCATCATATTTCTCAATTTCAGTACAGCAGAAAATGTACACAGGAAAGGTTTCATAGATCTAGTTTAATGAACACTTGATGATTAAGACTGAAAGGAGGTTTCTACTTTCCAATGAAAATGCAAAATTGGAATTTTAACTTCCAGATTCCCTCATCAATTCATAACTTGAAACATGATCCACAGTGGACACCAGTTAACAAAGCACTTCTGCAACATTTATTAATATTTGCTTTTTAGGAGATATGAGCCCCTTATAATAAAGCTGTATTTTCTTTTTCTATGGATATAATAAATGGGCCTGGATTGCGAAACAATGGACATAATCTGTAAGAAAAGGCCATAAATATTTGACATAGAACTCATTTTTAAAAGGCAGATCTGCAAATGTTGGTATTTTCATCTAGGGATGAGCGAGAATGCCTCTGACATTCTCGCAAAAATTTCCTCTAAATTCCAATGGGTCTGCGAAATATCGGCAAACTGATTTTGCAGACCCATCAAAAGATCGAGGAAATCATTACAGGATGATTCCCATGGCTGCATTCATGAATGCAG
>NC_092861.1:120203000-120206776 GCF_032062135.1 Pyxicephalus adspersus | reverse complement strand
AAAAAAAAAAAAGAAAAAAACTTCTTATCTAGTCAAAAATTATTATTGAGACATAGGAATATCTGTTTTTTATGTTGATTGCCATACCCCTACAGTATTGTCACCAAAATTGCTGGGGTTGGGNGGGGGGCCAGGGGGATTATTAAAAAAATAGGTATTGTTCCTTCTAGGATTGATTGATTTAACCCTAGGATAAATATTATTACAATGTATCCTTATACTTGTTCCCCAGGGTGAGGGGATGGATATCTGGAGGGCCTACTATTTACACTTGTATTTGTTCCCTGGGGTGAGGGGTGGGTACCTGGGGCACCCTTAATTAAAGGGGTTTCCAGATTTCAATAAGCTCCTGACACTTGGATCCCCACAACATTAGGTCAGGCATGAGTGGCTACACAGGTCTTATGTCGTTCCTTCTTTAGCAATCCAAGTTTCAGTGGACCTTTAATGACTAGGAGGAAGGGCACACATGCTGTACTCCATCTCCTATCTAGAAAGGTCCCAAGATTGTGAAATGGGCTGGACAGGGGGAACTCCATGCAAGTTTTATTATTATGATAATTTTCAAAATAAACACAACATTTTAAGACCTCAGACAACCATGTTATGAATGTACTATTTATTTACATTGTTTACCTTCAAGCTACAATTGTGTCCCCAGCTTGCAAATAAATGATAAAACATATCACATTTACAAAAATGTTTCTGATTTGCTCAAGATAACAACACATTGGGCCTGATTTATGAAAGCTCCCAAGGGTGGAGAGGATACATTTTCACCAGTGAAGCTGGGTGATCCAATCATTGGCTGTTTGCAAATGTTTGGAATCCTGGTCCAGACATATTTCAGTTTTTGTTGGATCACCTAGCTTCACTGATGAAAGTGTATTCTCTCCAGCCTTGGAGAGCTTTAATAATTCAGGCCCATTGCATCCGCAAGCATTGAAATACTTACAAGTAGTAATGGTCGAATATCTCACTATTCGATTTGAAAGCTATTCCCTCGAATAGGCAGATATTGTATGGGTGATCGATTGTCGAATTCGAACACGATTAAAGTCAATGAGAGGAAAATTCTGGTTATTTTTCAGGACTGTGTAGAGCTTCTACAGCCTACAAATACATTTAAAAAGACATGTCAAGACTCTCACAGCTCTGCACAACACTGTACAAAGCAAGAAAAAAAACAGGAAGGTTTTTTTATGTTGCTGGCAAGGCCATTTTATGGGGCGGTCAAGGGAACATGCCTCCGGTCCAAAGATTAGCCACCAGGTTTCACTGCTCCATTACAAGGCATACACAGGCTTCAGAGTAGAGGCAGAGGGCCTGAGGGGGGTCTTTCAGTCAAAAAATTAGCCAGTTACACAGCTCTGTTACAAGTTATATAGGCCTCACAGTAGATAGAGACAGAGAGCCCCGAGGGGGTTCCTCCAGTCCGAAGATTTGCCGGTTACACAGTTCATTTACAAGTGATATAGGCCTCAAAGTAGATAGAGGCAGAGGGCCCTGAGGGGGTTCCTCCAGTCCAAAAATTAGCCGGTTACACAGCTCCGTTACAAGAAGTTATATAGGCCTCAAAATGGATAGTGGCAGAGGGCCCGAGGGAGGTCTTCTATACAAAAATTAGCCAGTGACACAGCTCTATTGCAAGTTATAGGCCTCAGAGACAGAGTAGAGGAACAGGGCCATGAGGGGGAGAGGAGAAAGAGATGCAGAAGGCTGTGCTCTTACTGTCAAGGTGTCAGCAGGCCATGCAGCAGTTGCCGACTAATCAGTGCACTCTGCAGAGGAGGTGTTGAAGTCATCGCCGACCCAACGCTGCTGACTGTCATTGGCAACTGCTGCCTGACTGGCGGCTTTCCTCTGCTCCAAAAAATCGTGCATAGTTTGGCTTAGACGACCTCTCCTGCTGCTGCCACTTATGCCACTTAAGGTTTCGCTGCCATGGCTGGTGTAACTGCCAGAGGGATCCCTGCTGCTGCTGCTGCTGGCATACAGAAAGGCTGAGCACAAGTCCCTTACAGGGACTTGCATGTAAAAGGTAGAATTCCAAAGAGTGGCCACATCACAAATTAACCGGTGCACCGGCAGTTTGAGGTTTTGCTGTAAATCAACCAATCTGGCACTGGCTGTGTATGACCAGCGGAAATGCCCTGACAACTTTTTGGCCTTCAGCAACAGTGGCTGGAGGCCTGGTAACTTTGCAAGGAAGCATTGTACTATGAGGTTCATGACATGGGCCAGACAAGGTACAAGTGTGAGTTTCCCAGAACTCAGGGCTGCCAACAGATTGGCCCCGTTGTCACATACAACCTTGCCTAGCTGGAGTCTGTGCGGAGTTAGGTATATGTTCTCCTGCTCCTGCAGGGCATTTATAATGTTTGCGTCCATGTGGCTGAGGGTGCCGAGGCATCGCAACCTCAGGACTGAGTGGCAACGTCTGACTTGTGCACCGAAATAGCAAACTGCAGGTTGTTGCTGGTGGGGAACAGATGCTGCCGAATGGGAGGTGCTGGGTCTCCACGGCAAAGTGTCCCTGGAGGAAGAGGTTGGGGCAGACGAGTCAAAGGAGGAGGTGGATAGGGGATGTCAAGGAGGAGATTGCATGGCGATGTGCTCTGGGCGAAGCTAGGTATGCAGGCCGTCCTGCAGCTGCATCTTCCCCTGCTGCCACCAAAGTTACCTAATGAGCTGTGTATGAAATATATCTTCCCAGTCCATGCTGTCGGTTGTCATGTGCACCTTGCCAGAAGAGTGGTGCGGGGCCACGGGCATATTGCTCTGCACGTGTTCCTGCAAAGCAAGAACACATTTTTGTGCAAAATACTGTTGCTTAGGCAGTAGCACACAGTTTGCAGATGGCCACTGTGCTGTCATAACTATGGACACTAAAAATGCCCACACGGGTGAACATCGAACTGGGCCGAAAGGTGCCCTGGAGCTTGTGCTCGTGGTGGCGGTCCGCAGTAGTTGAGGCACACCTGTGGTGACAGCTGCAGACGATGGACGACTATGAGTTGCCTGACTGGTACGTAAAGAATGCAGAGTGTTGGCAGCTTTTACCCTCTTCCTCCCTCTCCCCCTTTGAGGGCGCTCTGCAACCTCCTTCTCCTTTTCTTCCTCCTCCTCCTCTTCTTCTTCCTGCCTATTATGATCTCCTTGTTTGCCCCATGTCGGATCAGGGACATCATCATCATCATTAGAAGAGACAATTTCCCTGTATGTTCCGAGGGGAAGCAGCAGCCTTTTGGAGCCAGAGGCTCAGAGTGTTGGGGTAAAAAGTCTGACTCTCTTTGTCAGTTGACTCAAACAACTGTGCGTCTTCAAGGAATGGGTCCAGCTCCGCCTCTCCCACCCCTTTGTGGAACTCCTCTACGTACTCATGAACATTCTTCTCTACACAAGACTTTCCAGCTGAGGAGGAAGAAGTAGGAAGAAGAGGTGTATCAGGGACTATAGTTTGGGACCCCTGTGAGGCCTGTGTCTGGGACTGGGAGGAAAGAGGGGAAATTATTTGACCCAGACTGGGTCATGTACTCTACTACCTGTTGTTCAAGGTGCCTGCATTTACCACTCCTGACAGAGATGTGCTAGCAGACACAACCTCTCTGTGCTGCTGGCAGTGTCAAATCAATGGCACATACGGTAGTGATCAGAAAGGGGACAATCAATGGCACATGAGTGATCAGAAGGGGACAATCAATGGCACATACGGTAGTGATCAGAAAGGGGACAATCAATGGCACATGAGTGATCAGAAAGGGGACAATCAATGG
>NC_092861.1:120181933-120202599 GCF_032062135.1 Pyxicephalus adspersus | reverse complement strand
ACAAAGTTTTTCCCCTATAGCTAAAATATTTTTTCACTTGGGAAAGTTTCTTGTAGGCCACCCTGATTCCTCCTCACCACCACCCCTCAGCAAATATTATATTACTATTATGTGTAGAAGCTTTGCAATCAACAGCAACAGTGTACAGCAATAGCCAACATTAAAAATCAGTTATTTCTGACAATATGTTAATGTTAAACTTTGTCAAAAATTATGCTTTTTACATTTTTATATTTTGGGACATGGTCACATGGATCCCCAGGACATCTCCAAAAGCTTTGGTGACAACACTATGTTTGGGGCTTTGCAGCCAGTGATTTTCTGCTGCAGTATTATCACAGGTATTTTTTTTTTCATTCTCTGGCGATGGGCAGATGCTAAATGCTGCAGAGAGTGATGCCACGTAATGACATGGACATGGTGCACCTGCCTGCATTCTCCGGCATGACAGAGACTCAGACAATGGCTCTGATTTATTAAAGCTATCTAAGGCTGGAGAGGATACACTTTCATCAGTGAAGCTAGGTGATCCAGTAAACCTGGAATGGATTTCTTCAATTTGCTATTTGCTTTATTTTCTATGCAAATGTTATGAATCCTGGGTCAAATCTATTCTGATAAAATTGTATCCTCTCCAGCCTTGGAGACCTTTAATAGATCAGGCCCAATGTATTAAATGATGATTCATTTTAATAAAGCCATAAGAGCATCCTTTAATCTGAGAGTCTGCAGAGCACAGTATGAGGGAATATTAAAGCAGGCAATCATACTTTTATTTATTTATTTATTTTTATTTTATGATTCTTACATATAAACTTTTTTATTAACAGATTGGGTGATCAAGTGCCAATCAATTTTCTTAGGACACTAATCAAGGTTGTTAAATCACGTCCTATTGTGTGCAATGACAGTTACCATCTATACATAATGAGCACATTGCTTTTCACTTGCGTTGTCATTAGGAAGTTGTTTCTTTTGCCTGCAATTTTCTTTTAAAAACTTTATCAATTTGTCTGTCAGTGTCTCTGCTTAGAACTACATATGTGTTTTTCCAAAGCACTGATTTTATATGTATTAGTTCAAAAAAATATCAAATACAGAAAAAATAGTAGCAGTTTACTTACAAATCAGAAATTCTACTTATTTCTGTAGTGCCATGAATACAAAAGAAATCTGCAAATGTCAAGAGCACTCTGTTTCTCATTTGTCTTAGTGAAAGCAGAAATTGTTCGAGTGACGGTAAAGAACATTGTTTTTAAATGACGGAGACAAACTAATACGCAGACACTCAGGCTTTGATTTCTTAATATCAGCATGCACAAAATGTCATTCACAGAGAAATATTGTGTATACAAGACTGGAACATGTATCTTACAAAACTGCCACCGCTATTTTTTTTTTTTTTATCCAAAGGCTTTTCTGACAATGCAATTCCACTTTAGACAACCTCTTAGAGTATGATATCTTCATTGAACATAGATTTCTGCTAGAGGTGTTTTAAATGGGAGAAGTGATGTTACTTTACTTTTTGTGTGAATATGCAAACAGATATCAATATGCAAACAGAGAGCTGATTCTGAATTAATTTTAATTTTAACCTAATTTGGCTGGCTATATATACATTCAAATTTCTGTGTTTTTTAGAGTTCCAAAAGACTTCAGGAAAAAGGGTCCAAACAATTATAAAAGCATTATAATTTTTTTTCCTTCCTATAGAAATATTATCTATAAGGTTTTATCCGGTTTCTAGTATGTTTATTTCCAAAGTGGTTGAGTGGTTGAACTTGATGGACTTATGTCTCAAATTTGTAGGGAAGTAGCTCAGGATATTTTTTTAGCCCCATTCACTTGCAGGGCTACAAAGCACTTCCCAAACCAATACACAATGCATGTGTTCCTCGGTACTACACACCTACAAGAGTTTGGTTAATTTCTGTTGACATCAATAGGTTTTTTCAGTTTAAAAAAATTCTAAATTTTAAAAGTTTGCAAACTTTACAGAGATGTGCACATCTTTACTTTAGATTTAGGAAAATCAAAAACATTTTAGTTCACAGAATAACCAGAACAACTTGGTTTTCAAAAGAGATTAATTATCACACTTTATTGATAAATCAATAAACATGATGGCACATTTGCATATCAATGAAGCTGGCAGCAACAAATCATAGCCCTGTTTGATTAATAACATCATGAAACTGGTTAATTAGGCTGGATTATGTATTTAAAACACTGCATATTAGGCAAAATTATCACATGTGAAACATTTGTTTATATCAGCAAAGAATGCCCCATTTTTTATGTGTTTCCAAAAAAAGGTTTAATTACATTGACACAAAAGCAAACAGCTATAACGCATCCAAAATGTCAGCAGCATTGGTGACTGAAAATATTGTCATAAATACCCATGGCAATACCAATGTACAATGGAGGTAGAAGCATGAGCATTTCAGGGTTACCGGTGATCTGGTCCTTTGGAATCTAACAGCATTATGAAAGCCTTGCTGTACTGCTCAATAAATATTCATTTATAAGGGCTCCCTGAGCGCAGCACCAACCTTTTTGTGTTGGTTGGCTGCTGACAGGTTGCCGTTACTCTTTTTCACACACAGTAAATTAGCAGTAAGTATCTTTAAACATATTTTTTGCCTTTTTGTTCTTCTTTTCCTGATCATTATCTTGACTTTGATCCGAGAATTTTTTCACCATAATAAGTATATCGGTTTCTATATCAACTTTACCTTATAATTTTACCTATAGTAAGTACTTTATCATTAATATATTATGACATATCTGTAAATGATCTTTATCACCAACATTATTATAATATTGTATACTTACCAAACAGCATTCTTTATCAACACATGAAATCCAACACTTTGACAGGAGTACTGTGCACCTAATCAGGTAAATACCTTTTGCCTCTGTATCTCCTTCTTTCTTTTTTCGTTTTAGTTTCTCTCTAGTAATAACTTTAACTTATTGCACATATCATAATCTTTTCACAGAGACTTTTCCAGGACAACTCTCTTGCTGTTTATCAAAAACACTGAAAGTTGATTTGATTATAATAATTGGCCCTCTTTTGAACCATCATCATTTCTTTCCAATATTGGGCCGATTACCCCACAGTATGATTACATATGTAAGTCCTCTCTTATGGACCCAGACTACTGGGTGGCTGTATCTGGCCCAAAGGCTGGAGTTTGCCGACCCCTGGTCTAGATAGTACAGACTAGAAGTCTAGAAGCATTGGTTGATATTCTCATATTATCCATTATATCACCTCAGATGCTTGAGTGTCTTTTTTTTAATTATTTGTTTAAATCTGGAAAGTCAACTATGAATCCTTGGATTTCAACTGATGTGTTGCCAGATGAAGTCTCCTTTTCTTAAACTCAAGGTAGAAAAGAAACCTTCTCAGAAATTCAGTCAATTAATGCCCACAGCTTGTTATGACAACACCACATTCCCCAAATGTCCTCCTTTCCTTCTGCCCCTAATTATTTCTAAAAATAAATAAATAAAATTTAGTCTTCAGGATTGTGATTTGTAGACACTGGCTAGTGTTAGGACAGTATGTGAGAATTTAAAAAGGCAACAAGCAGAAAAAATAAAATGCTAGGTTTGCAGCTGTTCCAATTCCAAGTGTTGGAATTCCCTGCATCTGTGAGTTTGTGGCCATATATTACATTGTCAGGTACTGAGATGCCATTTTTTCATCCAAAAGGCCATCCTTGCCCTCCACAATGTAGAATCCAATAAGACAGCAAATATATAGGGAGTACAAAGGTTGGGGTGCAGGTTGTAAGTTAATATTATTTTAATAAACTGTATTATATAGCACCAATATAATAGACAGCGCTATACATTAAATAGGTGTTACAAATGACTTTACTGGATCATTACTGGATGGCCACCCTTAAATATTTTTGGTGGTGCAATAGAAACTCTCTGCTGCATTTCCTGATGGAGGCAGGATATCAGCAGTGTAACAATGGATGAAGAAAAGTTAAAAGTTTATTGTCCTTTTATGTAAGCCTAGACATAAATCCCAGGCAGTGCATTATGGTTGATTATAGCGAAACCTAACCCCGCATTGATTTTCACATTCTGCAACACTTGAATTCCACAAAACATGAGACTGTAGTCGTCCAAACCCCATATCTAATTATAATGCCTCCCATTATGTTAACAAGTGAAACAAGTACTGTGTATAACAAGAGGGAAATGGAGCTTCTGAATCTTTATAATGTATATGCTTGTTCTGTTTTGTTGTCCTGCTGTCATGTCTTGCTTGTGATCCAAGACCTCCAGTTCTTCATTTACCTTTCTAAATGAAGGGTATTTATTTACCTTTGTGAGCAGACAAGCAGACGGGTAGTCATATAGCATCTGATATTTTAGCACAATCTCCTTTAGTTTCTGCATGGGAAACATTGTATGTGGCTTTATAGAATGTTCGGAAATAGGCAGGCAGGCAATTTTTGTGATTTTCGGAAGATTTTAGAAAAGGTGTTACCTTCATATTAAATTTTTGTTGCAACGAGTCACTGCCCAAACCTAATTCACGTCTACAAAAATAATGCCAAATGTAGCATAATAGATGGTACACTACATGAATTTATTGCAACATACCACAAGACATTGAAACCCAGCACTATGTGAACTGATGTACTTAGTTTAGAACACCTGTGGAAAATCATGACTAAAGTAGTTCAAAGATCTGCCTCCCCCTTGAAACGTCCATCAAATACTGGCTTAGGCTCATCCGCTGACACTCTCCACCCGATCTCTTACTTCTTGTAAATAAACACACCACTCCAAATGGAATTAATTGGCCAAAGTGGCTGTTTATTAACAGTAACAAAATCTTTTTCTAACTTAACATAATATAATTTTAATGTAAACCCCACCACAATTGCCACATGACAAACATTTACCGACTGGCAGCATCCCTGGCTGTAGGTCCCCAGGCATTCTCCACCAACAAAAAAAAAACATGTAATAGGGGGTCTGCTTTTTCCTACATGATTAATTTTCCCACCCTCCCTTACACTGCCTCAGAATGGTAACTTTCACCAGCAGCCCCCACCCACACACCCCAGCCTTTATTCACCACCTCATTGTTCCTTTAGGAGGACACCATACCTAAGATAGGTCTCCACGCTCCATAACCACCAAGTCCCTATTACCAACCCTGAGAAACTCAAGCTGCCCCAACCTGTAAAACAAAACTCCCCAATTACCACCCATGCATAGGGGAGAGGGGCGTGAATTTTGTTCCCCTTGCCACCACACTAAAACTGACCCTACTTCCTGGTCCTTCTCCGATTTCACTCCTTGTCTACTCCACCCTTTCTTATCCCACCACCAATCCTTTGCACCTGACCCCTACCCTCAAACAATCCTTAAACCTTGCTTCCCCTTCCCTAGTCATGTCAGCCTTCTGTCTATCCTCCTTTTACTCGATAGCCTTCATGCTTCACTGTATATGAATTAAAAAGATCTTACATTAGCATAAAATATTGCTGATTTAAAAGAACCTATATTTACTTAAAGTGTTAATAGAAGTTATTTCTTTATTAGTACTATCTCTTACTGATGTTAATGAAACAACATATGTATTTGTGAAGAGCCTGCTTGTCTAATTATAAAAAGAGAAACAGGTTGGGTTGAAAATATTCAGTGACATTTCTAAATATTCAGTGACCCTTACTTTAAACAGCTGCACATTTTCAATTATGTTTCCTTTCCAGATTATATGTAGTTTTAACAGACTAATGAATATTGATAAGCATCAACAACTTCTTCATTTATATTCATTTTAACAGCAAAATCAAATTAGGTGAAGCATACTTATATTGCTGGTACCCCCCAGGCCCTATACAGAAAGCTATCCTTATTAAATGATGTAGACATCGTTGATGGTGTGGGGGAGCCTTTGCCACAGTATTCTGGACAATTATGGCAAGCACTTACCTTTTTGTAAGCACCCTGCAGAGATGGCAGGGCCAGGAACCCATCACCATTACATCCCCAAAGCCACCATATTAACTGCTGGTTTTCTGGGTCTATGGCATTCTTTTCAGCCACTGGATGGCCACTGATGCAGTAACTCCTGCATATATGAAGGCATCTCATTTTCCATGGTTTAAAGCAGGGGTCCCCACTAGGTGGTCATCTGACAGGTGGGCCGTGAGAGCACAGGGAGACCAGTGGTGGGGGTGCAGGGGAAGGACCCCACTTGGGTGGGCGCACCGGCCAGAGCCGCGGCCCATGTACCCCGTACGCATCCCAGGCTCAGGGGGGTGGGTGCCCACTCCCCCATCGCAGGTATGAGTGGGCAGCTTCTGGCATTATGACGTCACTCAGAGGGAAGTTTCTTCCCCTTTGGGTAACACAGGACTCAGTCCATAGATTTAGTGGTCCCCAAGCTCCAAAAGGTTGAGGACCACTGGTTTAGAGGACAATGTAAGCCACCATGGAAGGGCAAAGTTTTTTTTTTGGTAATTTGCATGTCTTTAAATGCCAGTCAAAAGATTGAGGAATGGGAGAATGTAAAGACTGTCCATGAGAAGACATGTGCCCAGTACAGATTGATATGATTAGTTACCAATATGGCACCGCTCTTCCATTTCAGGATTCAGCTCAGAGAGTGGTCATTTTGAAAACTCAACAACATTCTAACATTTTATATAAATTAAAAAAATGTGATGATGGGTCAGCTTTAGACCCTGAAAACTTTACATGTTGTGTTTGCACTATTAGTAAAATATACTGTATATAAACCATGAAACATTTTCTTAATGTAAATGAAAAATCAGATTCTGGCAGAGGTAGCTCTTCTGTTTTATAACAGTTTCACATTGTTACTATTTATAGACAATTGTTATAGGCTATTTTATCTTAATGGAACCATGTCTGGTGAGTATCAGCATAAACTAATTGTCCAAGGCTTACTTACATTCAGAGACTTTTAATACAGACAAGAATAGCAAGGAAATGTAATTATCCCACATAAACAAACAGTTTCTGCTCTTTATAATTTTGGGAGTGTTATAGAATCAGGAGTTTACAGTTGGACCTTAAAAGGGGAGTTCTGTAAACTGCTTATCTGTTTATGCAGGTTTTATTATAACATATTTGGGTTACTGAATTTTTTTACTGTATTTGTTAATTGGGTGGGCACATTTATTCCAATTCTGTGTTCTTGTTAGTCATTATTATTTTTTCAAATGATGATACAAAATCCATAAAGACATATTATTAAGGCAGTTAAATGTTCAGTGCAGGTTAATCATTGCCCCCAAAGTCACTGTAATAAAACATATACATATATAAAACAAATGAAAACATATACAGCAGAAAAATACACCAGGAGTGATTGTTTGGTGAATGTCACATACTACTTTATAAATATACTGCATATCATAATATAGCAACTACATTGCCATTGCAAACCCAATTCTACAAAATGGGTTCGGGATACTTTTATTTTAAATATTTTTGAGGGTATTCATTTGTGCTAGTGCTCTAGAATTTCTTTCATTATGTATGTACTCTCTTTGTTTTACATAGACAGTTTTTAATACAAACTACATATTTGACACAAAAGAAAAAACGGAGGGGTGCTGTTCAGTCATTTTCCAATGTGTGCAAATTTCATCTTGAGCTTTAGAGCTCTGTAAATTTTTCTATTTTTATTTTTTTACTTTGTTTTCTTTTTTAACAAAGCGGAAAAGGAAAGCATGGAACAAAAGGAATAATAAATATGAATATGCTACATTTATTTTTTCTCTGACTAAAATTTATATCACAGTAACCCAAAACTCGTTTTAGGGTACATGAAAAGGTTGTACAGTATGATAATAGTTACTTCTTAATGAAATTTAAAAGTATAGTCTAAGGAACTTTAAGAGATTTTTTTTCAGATAATGTAAGCTAAAACGTTTATTGTTCTTTCACCTTTTGAATTTTGTGTTTTTGTGATCAGGCAAAATTCCAGCATTGAAGTACAAAGTGTGTGTGGTGGGGGGGAGGTGTAACTAATTATTTTTTCATTGCTTTCATCTCTAGAATTATCTAGGGTATATACTGACTGGCAACTATCTTTTTTAATTTGGCGCTTTAAATTCATCCCTTTCAGATGTATATCTATGAAATAGTAACATTTAATATACTATATGTTTTATCATGACATCCACACTGTTTGGCTTAAAGAAAAACTTTTGGTGTTTGTGGAATGAATAGCAAGGAACATTTGAACCAAAGGATTGATCATTTAACATTTTTACAGATTAATATCTTCGTAAGAAAATTTATGTTTGTCATCTATTCTTCTAAAGTGTTCTCCGAGGACAAAAAGATAAAAGGTACAGTATAAAATAGCAGCCAATTTTCCTTAAAATCCTTCCCTAAACAAGCATGGCATTTTTTTTAAATATATAAAGTATCCAGGCTTATATTCCTTAGTTTGGGGAACATCATGCTTCAGTTTGTTTTAGTTAAATATATTTAGTTAAATATAAAAATAGAAGCAGAGTGTGCAGTTTGTTGCAAATTAAAGTGGCAAGGGTCACCATGAATCACTGGCTGTAAAAGGCCATGGCATTTGCTACCTACTAGTGATATTTACAGGGAATTTTATAGGATCCCCTCAGGGATACCAGCAGAAGGTGAAAAGAGGAGCAATTAACCAATATTTGTTTTACAAGCCAAAGATTAGCAATTCTGTAAGCCAGTCATTTGATTTGCACACATTTTCCAAATTGCACAGCCAAGCATGTGACATGTAGTTCAAGGATTATCTAAGGGTCATACACATTATGCTCAATTTGTAAATTAAACACTAGAGGATACTCATTTTTTAAATAAAGCTAGACTAATTTTCAATTGTGTACAATAGGATTTTTATAATTTAAATATTTCAAGTATTATATTATATTCAAAAGGCAGTGTTCATAATATGGTATCATATATCAGTACATTACCACATACTGTCATACATCAGTGCATATGTATATTACATTGTAAGATTATTCCCCATTGTATAGTCTTGGGGTGGAAAATCACTGAGCTAGACAATTCTAGTTTAGATAGATTGCTTGTCACGTATGGTGGATAATTGTAAAGAAACGTCTTGTTACCTGACGCGTTTCGCCAAAAAGGCTTCCTCAGGGGTATGCAACAAACATACTGTATAAATATACTGTATTTTTAACTTGCTTCTTAGCAAGTTAGCTGGCTATTTGGGAATTTCACAGTTATATTCAAAACATAGTTGTCAAATTTAACAAAACATCTTCACAACATCTTCTCTTAACAACAAGGTCTCCATTCATTATTATAACTCATTAAATGTTTCTAATTATACTAATATTGTTAGAATATGTGAATATGCAATATCTTGATGGGTATTTTCATTCCCATTATTTTGTAATATTTTGTAAACCAGTAAGAGTTTCTAAAAAATTCCTGAAGAAGCCATAAGGAAAAACGCTTCGGGTAAAAGAGACAACGTTCTTAAATTCTACACAATCTGAGCTGTGTGTTGTCTAGCAATAGTATAAAGTTACTAGCTGTATGTATTTGGTGACTTTCAGAAGTAAAAACTTGTTTTTATTTGCCAAAAATGCCCTTTTTTTGCTTCTATTCCCTATATGTTATTATTTGTTAAATCAATAATGGCACAATGTAATATGTGTTGTTGTTCATCTAGGGATGTATTTACCTATTTTAGGACATACCAAGGACCAGGTGATTTTTTAAGTCCTGATACCTAAAAGCTTAGAACTGAAGGAGGGTCTGCTTTATTTTTCTTGTTACCATGTATATACAATGTAAATAATGTTCTTAGTGAGTGATAGGTGTTTAAAAAATGTTTTACATATATGGAGATTACTTTGTTATTATTATTTCCTGATAATAAAACCTTAGTATTGAAAGCAGGTGTACTTTCTTTTTCTAATGACTGTAAGCAAGTCAAACTAGAAAAACCTATAAACATTGTTAGGGTGTTATTTTCTATATAAGCTGTTTGTAATTTTGCTGCAACATCTGTGGCTACTTTCAGGCAGCAAGCAACTTTTAGGATGAGGGAGGAGGTTCCTATCTACAAATTGATAATTGTTGCCACAGCTGCAATGGATTCATTTAATACAAATGTTTTTTTTAATCATTGCTACATTCATACATGAAAATGTATATGTTATGTAAATTTTAACATAATAGATGAAAACAGAACTGAAACAGCTTTTAAAAATATATTATAAAGTTAGGCATGTTATCATATTATCAGCCTGGTACAATTTATAAAAGTACTGTCATATATATTATCTAGAAAATATATGTTGAATAGGTTTTTACAATTTGTAAGGACACATATAAAGTTCAACAGTAATAAATAGTGTTGGTCGAATAGCTCAGTGTTCGATTCGGCGGCTATTTGATTGAATAGCCCAATAGGTGATCCAACGCCGAATTCGAACACCAATAAAGTCTACAGGGGGGGAATAATTCGGGTTATTTTCTTGACTGTGTAGAACTGCAAGAGGAATCAGGGGAGTGGAGCTCACAGCTCCGCTCCCCTGATTGCTCTTGCTGCCCTAGCGTAATTGTGGTATGTGTTCTTGGATAGAGAATATCATTGAATTTCTAGTGCCCGGGGATCCCACACTGACAGGAGGATTCCCATGGCTGTGTTTAGAATGAATGCAGCCGTGGGAATCATCCTGTCATTATAGGATAACCTGTAAAAAAAAACAAAATTTTTAGTTACAAGTTAGTTAAAGTTAGTTACACAAATCATACACATTCAATAAATTACTTTAACATTAAAGCCCCTTTTTTTTAAATTTTTTAATTTTTACACACAAATTCGCAAAATCGAATCCTATGTTTTTTGGGTCGGGTCTATCTGAATTCGAACAGCCATATTTGGGTCGAATATAAGGACAACCCGAATTCGAACACCAACACTAGTAATAAACTCTAAAGCCAAACTTTTGTCAAGGTAGAGCTAAACAAAATACTATGATATTTAGATATGATGTTAGAGCATAGTAAAAAATCAGCAATAAACTTGTTTTGTGGGAATGGTAAACATTCTTGTTGTTTTTTTATGACTGTCAGTGTTGTTCCAAATTCCATTGTTCATCAATCTTCCCAATTTTACCTCCTGAAGTCACAAGGAAACAATTCAAGGCAGAAGGACACAACCAGCAATATAAACTTTACAGAAGCCCTAACTTCTTCCCACTAAACTAATATTACGTGCATTGTTTGAAAGTTCATATTATCTGCATATGGTAAAATTGATGAATCATTTCAGCCTTCACATTCATGAGTGGTTAATGCACTAGAGGGAGCTCCGCATCACTTATTGCGCTGAAATAAAGAACGTAAAAATCTAAGAATTTTTAGGTCTATAGAATTTCTAATTAGTAGGGAATACAGTATAATTGGACTTTAATAGGAGCATTTGTTTTAGTCTAATGTTTAATTATATGGAACATACTCAGCAGTATCATTTGCTTTAAAAAAGCTTTGTAGTTACAAACTTTCAGGCTTTTAACAGCATAATGCAGAGGAAACATGTGAACATTTGCAACTGCTGATAAAAACTCAGGCGTTAGAACATTCTCCACTTTATTGTAGCATTTTTACTTACATACATAAAACATAAATCTACATAGAATTAAAACTTTAATATATTAAGTAGTCTTAGCTTTGCTAAACTGTGTTTATTTTTTAGTTTTGGAAAATTAAATAAAATAATGCCAATTTTAATATATATATTCACAAATCGGCTGGACAACCTATCGGCTTCTTAACAGAGTTGCCAATTTTGAGGAGTTATGTTTCCAGGTCTGGTCACTTCCTGTGGATTACTGTTTTGTAATTCCCAATTTCTATGTATTCTTCATTACATAAGCATATCTCCTGGACCAGGTCCCATGAAAAACAATCCACCAACTTTCCATATCTAAATTTTAAGCTGTCTGGTCACCCTAGATCCAAAGTTCTTTCAAATCAAATCTCAAACAAGTCTTGACCAGTGCTTCATTGGCATTTGGGAGCCTCTATATTGGCAAAGATGTGAATGCTCCCTTTACCTTATTCCCCCCCCATATGTCTCCGATCTCTGAATTCCTCCTTTCTCGCTTGCTTCCTTTCCTCTCTATCTCTGGTGGGATGTACTGTTTAGTATATTTTAAATGCTTTGTACAACCTTTGTAGTACACCCCAGCATTCTCTTAGCTTTTAGTACAAGTCTGTTTCACAGAGGACCTCACTTATTTATACTCCTTCCCTTCAGTATGGAACTCTCTATCAAAATTTTGTTAAATCCTATTTTTAACACCTTTACTTTTCTTTGCTGTTTTTGCATTCATACCTAGGTTTGAATTTTGTTCTTTGTCAATTATTGTATGATTTCTGGTTTCATGTTCATTGCTCCTTTATTTAAATTTCAACCAATTAATTTTGAAAAGATTTCCCATGTGGAAAGGTGATAAAAGACCCTACCACTGGAAGGCTCTTGTAATAAACAAATCTGGAGAAAGATTCATCCTGATGAGTTTTGGGTGAGCAGAGCTTACTTTAAAGATAAGTACCTAACGCTGGAGCCCTTAGTAGTTAGTCACATCCAGTTATTGCAATGCTGAAAATGTTTTGCAGCTTATCTTTAGCTCTTCAAGTTCTTTATTGCTACAGGGTGAAAGTCACATATATAACCAATCATCTTAATACAATCACTTTGGACTTCATAAATGAGAATCTTGACAATCTAAGGGTATGCACATACACTAGATAATTGTTGCCTGGAAAAAACAATCTTGATCATCTTGGGGTGAAAATTCCACATGTACAGCAGTCCTCCGTTTAGCAGTCTTCTTTGGGGATGACCAATGTCATTTTTGATGGAGCAGGGCACAGTGGGGGCCTTCTGCTTATTTTCCCCTCCCCTCTGTATAAAACAGTGTTCTCTGTACAGTGCTCTTTTATTCTAATATCACTGGAAACCATGACAAAAATTCTTTACAGAGACATAATTTTGACCCCACAAACGTCGCCCTCCAGCCTCAGCAAGAACATATCATGACTAGGGATGAGCGAACACCTGGAAGTTCGGGTTCGCCGGGTTCGGCCGAACTTCGGCTCAAAGTTCGGGTTCAGGTCCAGGTACCCAAAATCGTAAAGTTCGCTACAGACCCGAACTTTACAGTTCGGGTTCGCGCAACACTAATATTAATGGTTAGTGGGTAGGGATGAGCGAAGACCTGGAAGTTCTGGCTGGCCAGGTTCGTCCGAACTTCGGCTCAAAGTTCGGTTCGGGTTCGGGTCCGGGTACCCAAAATCGTAAAGTTTGGTACGGACCCGAACTTTACAGTTTGGGTTCACTCAACACTAATCATGACATAATTTCATAAAACCTCATACCAATGATACCAATGGTCCTAAGCAATTGCAGTTAACACTTTAGAGTCAAGATTCCAGAACACAGCTGACCTTAATATTTAAAGCTATGAACAGCCATAGTTAATAATTGCAGGCTCTGCTTTCTGCTTAGCAGTTCTGAATAGTGAGTGTACCTTTCTGTTCCTCATACTTCAGTATAATTCTCACAGAAAATAAAATTCTTTGCTACATTTAGTGATATAAAATACCCAATATGCCAGCCCTACACCAAACAATCTTTTGACTATGCCCCACGAGGCAGGTTAGAAGAATCTTGTTTTGTTAACAAGAAAGAGCCTTACTCAAAGAAAATAGGTTATTTATCTGTGACTGATATATGCACTGCTGGTTCTCGTGTGAATTTTAATGATTAGATCAATTTCAGTAGAGTAAATTAAAATGAAAGAGGTTTACACCATTTAATAAAATATAGTAAAAATCTATTTACTTCAAAAATAATTTCCTGAGATGTGGGCTCCAGAGAACCTAACATATACATTGGATCCATGAGACTAGCTAATGAAGTCGTCATCTGACAATCTCAGAATGGTTAGAATGGAAGAAAATAACTCAATGGAGTGTTCCATATGAGAAAATATCTTGAGGAAAATCTAACAGAGCATCTAAATGAATAGAACACGTATTAACGAAAAGCATTTTATTGCAAAATCCCAGAAATTTAATCTAAGAAGGTCAGTTGCAAAATATTAAAGCTCATCTCGTTTTTAAACATATTATTATTATTATTATTATTAATAAACAGAATTTATATAGGGCCTACATATTATGCAGCACTGTATGTTTAATACTTAAGCCTTCAGGCTGCTCAAGTAATGTCATGGGTTCTTCCTCCTGTCCTGGGCTCAGGAAGTAAGTTGAAATTTCGAGTTCCAGCAACAACCATCAAAGAAAGTTTTCTTTTCACTTTGGACAGTTTTCCATGATTTTTCTGGTGTGTATGGTAATGGAAGTGATGGGAATTTTTTTCTAATGCCACATGCTGCACTATGCTGCAACTAGGGAACAAATTATTTAGGCCCAGATATCTTTTAAACAACTGTCCTGATGGGGGCCACAAAGGCCGTATTCTGGGTGGAGTCAGATTATCATGTGTTGAATATGACCTACCACCTGTTGCTTAACAGACCTTAGTAGTAATGCAGACTACTGGTATTTTACCACCCCCTGGTGCCTACTGTCAAACACTAAGTCTAAATAAAACATTCAAAACTGCTTTCAAAGACCTCCAGTCAAAACTTAAAGTGTATCTTCATTAAAAGAAAAATGACACTTACCCTTACTTTCATAGAGCCCTCGTTCCCTCCACAATTGGCTTTCATTTGGTCCTATTCTGCCATCTTCTTCCTTCGCCTTCTGCCTAAGGCTTAGTCTATATGGACATTTTCCCCCAGCGTTTAACCTGAGACTTTAAAAGCCCATGTTTGAAATACCCAAGCATACCAATGGGCTAATCTACACCAATCTCTAGGAAATCTACGTTTCCTTGAGGCACATTTTTGAGTGTTAAGGATAATGCTCCTTGCAATGTTTTAAAATTTAAAAAACGGGTTTACCAAGGAAACGGAGGGAAAACAAGTTACTTAATTTCAATGAGGGCATTTTCCCACGTTTATAAGTGCTTGAAATGTAAATGCAATAAAAACTCTGGAAAACGCAGGAAAATGCAGAAAACACGTTAGAGACATTTTCTAGTGTTGAAAAAAGCTTGGAAAAGTGCAGAAAATGCATATAAACGTGGTAGGAATGTTTACATGCGTTTTTAAAACCGTCTGCATAGACCCAGCCTAAGTCACCCAATCTCGTACTGTGCAGGCACCAGATCAGATGATGTTTCCTCCTGTAAATGTAATGCGATCTGGCATGCTCAGAATGAGCAGTAAAAGGCTCCTAGGATATTTGACATAGGATATATGACGTAAAAATTTGCATAGTTTATTAGTCTTTTTCCAAACCAAAAGATAGTAAAGCTGAGCTCTAGACAAATTTAAAACCACAACGTTATTATGTATGCAATACAAATTGGTTTTACATACTACTAATTTATATACCTGAATTTCACCTGATTTCAGTCATTTCTACTTTATGCTTTATGCACTGGGGTAATATAAAAGAGCCATATTTTAGCCAATCAAGCCCTGCTTATATACCAACAAGGAAATTGCTAACAATAGGCAAGAACAAAATGAAAAAAGGGATAAGCAATAAAAAATGCTGCTGCTCCCTCATTGTCCAATCACAACTTTGGGAGGGGCAGGTCACCTAGTTGAATTGCCTAACAGTGGTCAGGGAAAAATCAGATCACTTGTCTCTGATATCTGGCACAACCTGTCACCTTTAAGGTGAAATAAAACGTATGTATCATAACTGTGTATTTAGCAGCTTGTCCTTAGCACAGCTTTAATAATTCTAGCAATAAACACACAATAAACAACACAACATTTTTACATTATAGTATCATTTCATGCTTGTCATTGCAGTTTTTATGTTCCAAGTGTGCAAATGTAAAGTTGATAAAGTGGCTATATTTTCTGTCTAGTGCGGAATAACCTTTAGATAGGAAAAGCACAATAAAATATGACTTGCAAATAACAAACATGCTCACATTAATCACCCACACTTGTCAAACCGCACAAAGGAAATTGTGCACATTGAAATGTATTTCACTGTCAATGCACATATTGATGAGCTTGTACTGCATACTTGCTTGTTTTATGTTTTAATTACTAGGTAAGAAGCATAATTTCTGTGCTGTCCATATGACACAATAAGAGTTTGTATTCTATTGTCCTGTGTACAAAATAGGTGGATTGTTTGGTACTATTGTCCTATATTACATTAACTGCAGATGGGAAGTTATACAAATCTGTAGACATTCAGGCCTATAATTATTTTACAGATGCATCCCAGACTGGAACAATACCACGATGAGGGTTTGGAAAATAACCATTCAATGTTTTCATATACTTTGTTGCTTTCCTGATGAATCAATAATACACTAAAAAATATATTTGTGTAGCACTCACCCCTGTTGGAGTGACTGCTTTGTGGAGGGGTTCCCTTCATATGGGGTAAAATAATTACATGCACTCTGTCCAGGATTTAAAACATTTGCTAACAAATAGCAAACAACTTTTAAGAAACCTATTCCAGGGTCTCCAGCCTCCATAAATCAGGCCCATTGAAACTAATTTACAGGTAAATTTGACCTGCAGATGACTTTCTTCAGACCTGTATTTTGGCTACTTAAAAACTGTCTCATTCTCTTTTACTTGCATGTGGAGATAAGTTGTTTTGCTTGTATACTTATTTATAGCCCCCTATAACATTATAAAAATGTCTATATTATATATACATCATACATATATACATATATCATACATATATACATATATCAGGTTATTCTAAATTATTTTTCTGTGCTACGTTTACATCTTCCTCAGGTTAAAAAAATCCTTGGCAGCTCCCAGTGGTAACTCACTGACACTCTGAACATAGCCTATTGATGTTGTTTTATATTCTAGCCTCCTGCAATGAAGTGTACTGCTGAACTCTGCAATATTTTAATCATTTGCTATATCTTTATCTTCGCTTTCTCATATGTTCCTTCTATATATACTAAAATAAAGATAAGGTAGTATATCAGCAACCTTAAAATTGTTTTGCTGTCTGTGCCCATTTGGAGAAATTCCTTCTCTTTTCTGTTCTAGAGACATATTAGGATCACAAAGGAAATTTCTTCAAAGTAAAAAGAAACTTTTAGCAGGTGTTATTATGTAAAAACAGTTTCCCATTGGACAATGTTCCCGTCAAATGAAAATGGAAACTTCCATCACTTTCTTTTCCGATGATAATAATCTTGGTATACTATAACTAAACTTCCCCTGAAGAAGCAGAATACTCTTTCTGTGAAACTTGTCGGAGCACTTTGACAGGACTCTGTATCCTTTTATGGAGACTTGCCTTAACAGAAAACAAGTTTGTTGTGTATTTGTGAATATTGCAGTATGCTTGTCTATGGTGTTTTTTATGTTAACTAATCAAGAATAAATGTTTTAAATGACTTATTTGCCATTGCAGATCACTTTCTTCCACTTTGCTGTTGACATTGGAAATGTAATCCACCCAAAGACAATGTTCACCAACACCATTAGGGAGCCGAGACAGGGACAACAACTATCACCTAACAGGGTGGACCTGTAAAAGTAAAGTTAGTTTTAACTATAGATGTGTGTTAAACATATGTTATAAAATAGGAAGACATGCCAAAATAATAATTCACTTTCAGAAGTTGGGAGCAGAAAGGATATTTTTAACTCACATCTATTTAATATTTAAACTTTTCTGAATAGTTCAGTGCTGAGGAAAGGATTACAAGATGTTGAATAAACCATGGTGTGACAGGAGCAGTATGAATATTGTAGATGTTGATAGTCAAGTTTATAACTATAATAGCTGAGCAGATGATAATGACATGAATCACACACTGAAAAACACATGTGTATGACAGCACTGGGTTTTCTTGCTTTATTATTATTTGAATTTGCATAATAAATGAGTTTCTTTCCTTTAAACATAACTCTTGGTTGCTTTGTTTTTTTTCTGGACAAATCACAGATTTATGATTACTGGAGCATGAGATTAAGTCAGGTTGTTGGGAGCCAAGATTGTAACCTTCCCCCCTGTAAATAAAGGATGAGCAAAAAAGGAGGAAAGCAGCCATACACCTAAATAGGTTTATTACATTTTATAGAACACAGGATCTGTATAATTAAAGGTGAACTCCAGCAGCATTCGGGTAAGATAGATAGAGAAAAACTAGGCTAGTATATTTAACAGACCTGTGTAAATTTCAGGTTTGATGGACAACAATATAAATGTTTGCAGGTTTAATGTATGTATTTCAACAGTTTAGCTGTCCGCCTGGAATTCAGCTTCATTTGATACCTAATAGCCAGTTTAACATTGCATTCCTTGTTACATGCTTCAGTTTTTCCTGTCTTTTAGAACAGTGGCACCTGGACTAGGATATGAAGATTGTGTAAAATATCCATGATTATTATTTTTGATTCATAAATACTTTGTAATGCATTATTTTTTTTAAAGATAATTTTCATTGAAAGTTTTTCAGTATAAGTACAAACAATACAGTCATCACATTTATTTTTATTCCTTTTTTTCTGTCTAAAATACAATGTTTTTTTTTTTAAACTAAGATCACCAAAAACTTTGGCCAAGCATTGCTATCAGTAGGTACAATACTGCTCACACACTGGGGGCCGGAGTTATTAAAGCTTTCCAAGGCTGGAGAGGATACGCTTTCATCAGTGAAGCTGGGTGATCCAGCAAACCTGGTATGGATTTCTTTAAAGTCATTAGCTTTTTGCTAGCAAATGTTTTGAATCCTGGACCAGATCTATTCTAGGTTTGCTGGATCACCCAGCTTCACTGGTGAAAGTATATCCCCTCTCCAGCCTTGGAGAGTTTTAAAAAATCAGACCCAGTAAGTCAGAAGGTCATTATAATATTTGCTTTTTTTATTACATGACATAGTTGCAAACTAATATAATTTACAAAATTAAGCATTTTTTTCTTCACCTCCCTTTTCTCTTAGATAGTAAGCGGATCTGCTGCCCACTGGCTGGTTCTGAATCACACCAAGCGGTGTTTCTGTTTGACCCCTGTTCCCCAGTGTATAGATTTGACAACATCTTCTGGAGGTAAGTAATAGTTCAAATAAAAGTCCTTTGGTTGGGCCGCAAACCAGCTCCCAGCAGCATCTTTGACGTCGGAATGTCTTCAAAACGTTGCCCCTTCAGGTGTTTCTTCAAATTAAGAAACAGTTAATAGTCCGAAGGGGCCAGGTCAGGTGAGTAGGGGGGATGGTGGACCAATTAGAAACCCAGGGTTTTCAATTTGGCAGCCACATCGTGGGATGTGTGCTCAGATGCATTGTCCTGCAAAAAAAGGATCCCTTTGGTCAACTGTCCAAGGTGTTTTGTCTTAATTGCCTCCTTCAGCTGGTCCAGGAGGTTAGAATAATACTGTCTGGTGATACTAGAGCCCTGAGGTAGGTAGTCCACCAACTGAATACGGTCTTTGTCGCAGAAAACGGACGCCATAACTTTGTTGACCGATTTCCCCGCTGTGGCACCATTCCTTTGACTCTTCCTTGGTTTCAGGATTATAGATGTGCTGCCCACTGGCTGCTTCTGAATCACACCAAGCGGTGTTTCTGTTTGACCCCTGTTCCCCAGTGTACAGATATGACAACATCTTCTGGAGGTAAATATTAGATCATCATGCTAGTTTATGCCCTACATTTTGCTATAACTATAGAAGGACCACACTTACTCTGTTTTGCAGCAGAGTAAGGTCAATTAGGATGTATTGCTTTGCACAGTGCTTTAGGTTTAACATTGTGAATTTGCTTACAGAAAAGGAAACACAGTAACCTGTCTCTCACAATGTGCTGCTTTTATTCCTTTGCATTCCAGTTACTGGGTTGGTTGGGTTTTTGATCAAACTGTATTGTCTACATGAAGCAAAGAAATGTGTGGTCACAGTCCTGGTTTTCTGGCAGGTGAGCCTGCACCATAAGATTGACCTACCGAATTACAATTTGTTTGCAATAATATGCATAAATATAGTGAAGCTGTGTATTTATTGGCATGCCTGTAGTCTGGTATTTAGATGCCAAAAATCAATTGGCCTTTAATTTATCTAGATTAGGTTGGATTACCAGTTCTATGAACCTGGGAACCCAGTATGAAAACCCATTCTCAATATTTGCTAATATTTCCTAGTCACCAATATTTAAGGCTTTTGGTCATTTGTGTGTATTTTTTTCCCTAAGTGTCCTGTCTCTTAGTTTTGAAGTCCTTACCAATACAAAAAAATGAAACCAGCAGGGTGTTTTTATAAAGAAAATTACTTTTTAAGCTACTACATAATACACTGAATTCTGATTTTTGCATATACAAAAATGTTGTAGACATGGTCACATTAGCTAGATGGGCCCAATACACCTGCTATCAGACAAAGTGAACAACATTCCAACCCTGAGAAGGTGGTCTTCACAAAACACAGCAAGATAAAGACACAAGCAGAGGGGTCCAATAAATTGGTTTCCCCTCCAGATCTTGGACTTTTAAATATTTTCATATAAGAATGGACAATGTTGATTC
>NC_092861.1:120179318-120181271 GCF_032062135.1 Pyxicephalus adspersus | reverse complement strand
GATGACAATTAAATGGCCTAACAATGTCGAACTAGCACTTCAATAATGGTGAGCCAATAAATAACAAGATGTTTTTTGAGTAATCAGTGGTGCCTTCATAATGGGAGCTAAGTTAATTCCATCATTACTACAGTGTAGGCACAAAGGACATGGAAAACTTATTTTACATAAAAGTCTTTTGTAACTGAAGAAAACACTTGAACTGTATCAAAACTTAATTGATATCAGCACAAACCAATGTTTTTATATTCATAAACTAACCAATGGATTCCTAAATTGTATAAAAACAAACATGAATATATTGCAGCATACCAGTCCTTTGAATGAAATGTGAATAGTAAATTTTCTGTTTTTGGTTGGCAACTCTCACTTCTCCATTGTATGAAGGGAGCCATAGTTGCCACCTAAGCTGAACTTCAAACATTTCTACGTTTGTTCACTTTCATCACCAATTGTTTTGGTAGGCAAAATAAGGTTGTGTACCCAAGATCATCAGGGATTTTCTATACTTGCTGAATCCAGAATTGTTTTTAGGTTGAGCTCTGCTTTAAGGGAAACTTGTGCTGCCTCTATGGTCCCTGCAGATGCAGGATTTTTGTTGCCTGCAGTAATCATTCCTGATCATATTAGTTATAAATCTAGCATCAGTACAGGTGTCAAATGTCACATTTGTTTTATTTGTCTAATCCCAGTTACATCCGTGTTCCTCATATATGTATGTATTCATCTAAAATTTGGATAGACAAAGATACATTTTTCAACAAGTGTAACATATATTTTAGTGTTCCACCTCGCTGGATTACCACATAACTGGCCAATAATGGAAAGTATTGTAATCCCTGGTGTGGGGAATCTTCCATTCCTCCTTCCTTTAGAACAGACTTCTCAACTATTCAACTCTTTCTATGTCTACAAAAAAATGTTTGCAGTTGGCATTTAATTGGAGTATGGCAGAAGAGCAACTGTCCTTTATTGTTTAGAATACCATACCCAAAAATAGAAGTACCTGAAAGACCCTCCCAAACTACATCAGGTTACTTGTTCTGGGGCAGGTGAGAGCTAAACTCAGAGAAATGAAACAGAGATTTACATTAATCTTCATGGCATGCGTAGTGCTAAGGTACAAATTGATTGAATAGAATTGAATAGATATATCTTAGCATTGTTCCTTTAATGTTGGATAGGAAAATATTTGAATATCCAAACATAGAAACTTTTGAGATATAAAGGATTGTATACCCACTCTTATTAAACCACTCACAATCAGCACAGAGATTCCAGATAGAATAGAGGAGAAAATAAAAGGAGAGCAGACCCGCAACCTCCCTGAAGATATGCTAGATTTCTGCCTCCGGGCAACTGAGATTTCTAACAATGGTAATTCACATTTCACTAACCACAGTAAGTACTTTATAGATTCTGTGGGTGACCACAAACTACATAACTATACAGACTGAAATTGAACTTATATAAATGCATAAGTAGTATTTCCAATGGACAACTTTACTTTTCTTAAAATATAATTTGCAGAAAATACTGAAATGATTTGAAAATTGCAACCCTTAAATTTTAAACTTGAGACTTGCATATTACTAAATTTACACTGAAAATATCTTCAAGAAAAAAAAAGTACAAACCAAAGAAGTGGAAAAAATCATTACATAGCAGAGGAACCGTTGTATTCCAGTTAATGAGCCATGCTTCTAAGGAAATGTAATGTCATTTATCTTGTATATTTTACATACTTCTCATTTTGCAGTGACACAGTTTGATAGAAAAGTCTGTTCATTGTAGTTATGTTTGTAGCATTCCAGTATTGGATAGTTAACCATGAGGTTCGTTATAACAAGAATTTTTGTTGACAACACTTCAACAAAACTTTTCATACATGATTTGTTTTCCTCTGCAGTTGTTTAAATTGTTTATATATCCCACATTTTTAGATTTGCAAAG
>NC_092861.1:120151116-120177345 GCF_032062135.1 Pyxicephalus adspersus | reverse complement strand
GCTGCTGGGAAAGCTGCACAAAGACTTGAAATGATAGTGACCAGTTCTCAATAAGATTAGCGGTAAGTCTGAATAATGACCATTTCAGACTTGTAGTTTATCACAGCATTCTACTGCACGTTCAACTGCTCTCACACATTTTGTACATGTGTTTGCGTGAGGCTGGAGTAGTGGTTGATCCTCCTGAAAGCAACAAATTGCTTTTGGTTGTTTATTCTTCTCTGGAGGAAGAACCACACTGCAACTGTAAGGGCTACTATGTGCAAACACATTAACTTGTGGCGGTTGCTTTTTCTGAGTGCGTAGCAGCCGTTTGCTAACTGTGCAGTTTTCTACTGCAAATTCTAAAAGGGGCTTACAAGTCCCATGGATGAGTGCTAGTTGAGTACACTTGCAGCACAAAATTGGAAAACATAGAAAACCTGCTTAAATTTTACCAGAATCTGACAGTTCTGCTCCCTATCTCATCCCCCACTGACCTAATAAATAGCCCACCAGCAAACTTTAGTGCCTAAAGGCAGTTGGACTTTGCATACATGCGTGACTACCCTATGATATTCACTGGTCATAGAATGATTCCAAATAAACTGTGTTGGCTATGAGTCATTCTGCACGCTACTTGAACTGTGAGCCCAAGCAAAGTGTGGATTAATTACAGTGAAAATTGGGATGTCAATGCACACCAATGGAACAAACCCAAGAACGGCCCCTTTTACGTTCAGGTCTGTCAACAACCTCTTGTGTACTCGTGTTTTGGGATACCATACTGTTTTAAATGAATGGCTTTTAGATGAATGGCCAATAAAGAATTATTACTCACCTGACCATGTGATCATATGGTAGTAATATAAACTGTTTACTGCCCCCATTGACAAAGGGTAATGAAATTATTTTTTGAGATGACAGTCTCTGGATAAATTTAGAGGGTATGTGTGATCACTTCCAAGCTTGATTATGAGAATTACATTTATTTTAGTTTTTTGGGACAGAAAGTCTTATGGCTGGACAACCTTCCCACCCACTAAACTGGTGCCAATTTGCATTCATTTGGGCACTAGCTTCTTAGTTGGTATCCTCTACTGACCTCATTCTCCAGAATCATGCATGTATGGTAACAATGAGTAGCTTCACCAATCACACAGGGAAGATGCCAGAAAAAGCATTGCAATAATACTGTTTGGATCATGAGAAAGCAGCAGACAGTGCACCTAGATGACATCAGATGAGAATTAACCAAAAGGGGGTTAATTTAAAAATTACCTGACTGCTATTCATAAACACTAATAAATATATACTTGCAGATAGGACAACGCTGCTTTAAGGAATGATCCCTTAGGAGGAGGAAAGAAATTACCATGAAAAATTTAACATTGGATAATATTAGACATGCTATTCCATATGGATTCTAAACCCAGAAGGCAAAAGGAAATGTTAGATTCTAGGAATATATTATACAGAAGCATATATAATAAAAAAAGTTGCAGCTTTCAGTGACAAAGATCTAGTCAATGACATCGCAAAAATAATTTTGTGATCTGACAAATATATTGCAGTGCGGGTTTTACAGATAAACTGCAAAAAGGAGGCAATTATCAGAAGACACAGAGAAAACAAAGTGTTTCCCCTCGGCAATAAAGAACCTGCCTGCCACAAACTTTTAATTTTCTAAGATTAGAAAATATTCTACTAATTTAAGAAACAGTGCAGCAGTCGATGTGATCAAGAGTTTGGCAAGATGACGGAAATTTGGCAAGTGATGGAAATTGTCAGTTTGCCACAAATCCCAGGAGGCTGTGGGCTGCTCCTTCTGTACATGCCCAGTATTGGGCTGGATCTCACGCATGCACAGTGTGATTTTGGGTAACATGAGAAGAACCCAGAAAAAAAAAAGATGGCAGCACTGGAATGAAGATGGAATCTGAGCCAGCGCATGATTCGGTGGGTTCGGTATGTGGATAGATCAAGGGCTTGTCATTGGTAAAGGTAAGTGAAATTTAATTTTTCATGAGCAGATCCATTTTACATTTTTGTGAAACCATCAGTTTTGACTGAAATGGAGATATTTATTTTCAAGGGTTGTCCACCTTCAAGCAATCATATTTTGTAGGTATGTTTTTTTTTTCGGTCATGTTGAATTTTACCTTGTTGTGGTCTACATCACATATTTGATAAACTTTACAGCAACAGTTAATGCACTATTCATTAAAGTGCACGCATAGCAACTGTCCCATGACTATAATACTCCAAGAACATTATTAGTTCGATATGGGGAACTTGCCACTTTATGCTTTTACATAAATCTCACAAAGAAATCAGTTCACACAGGGATTTTTGTTACTTTAATTTGTAACCTTGGGGGATTGCTAGGTATATCAGACACTGCATTGCTATTGAAAAAGAAATGTTTTTCTTCTTGTGCTGACCAATATCAGATCAGTGCATGTCTATCGTGTATTCAGGCTTAAGTGATAATCCGACTAGAGGTCTATCCTTAGAAAAGAGAGTGACATTACAGATTTTTTATCGCTTTAATGTGATAAAGCGTCTTGCTTCCAGCAGCAACTGCATATGTTAAGAGTTCCACACGGACACTGTACTATAGAATGTATTGTATTATCTGTGCTGCAAATCATGCAGCTCCCCTATAAACTTGAATATATGTTCACCAAAATACAATTATAAGCATAGCTTTTTTTCAAGTAAACAATCTGAATATTTCAACACTTTCTTCCTCATAATGTGATTTAAAAAAAAAGTAACAAAAAGTAAAGCCTTTCTGAAACTTAACATTTCATAATTTATAATTCTACTGATTTAACTATTTGAAGCCACGTTAGATTTGTTTGGATCAGCTATTTAAATTTGAAGTCTATAATACAATATTACATTAAAGTACACTACATTTACCTTGCCTTTAAATCTAAAAGTTGTGTACATTAACCCCAGGCCCCAGTGTACAGGGTGGCTGTGGTACTTTAAATATACAAACTGCCAATTGCCAAAAAGTGTATGCACATTTTTTTAACGACAGAATGCATCATACTGGGGCCCGGCTCCATACTTTTTAGACTCCCAGAGAATTCATGTTTGAGAAAGACATTCAGCATACAAGACAAGAAAAGTTGTACTGTACATATATACTATGAAGGAACATATACTGACAATTCTACCTAGCATAGGAAACTGTATGAAATCCATTATTATTATTATTATTATTATTATTATTATTAATAAACAGTATTTATATTGCGCCAACATATTACACAGTGCTGTACATTAAATACGGGTTAAAAATGGCATACAATTACTGACAATGACACAGAAGGAGGAGAAGAGCTTACAATCTAAGTGGAGGGGGAAGCAGCACACAGTAGGGGGGGGGTATGGATTGCTGGGTAAGTATTGAGGGTTTAAGAGACAGAAGAAGACGGGCAGGTGAGTTTTAAAAGATGGGTTTTAGGAGCTTTTTTAAATCTGCAGTAGGAGCAAGCAGAATGAGAAGAGGAAAAGAGGTCCTGAAAGTCATGCATGTGACAAGGTTATGAGTGAGGATGTACTAAATATGAATAGATACTGAGAAGGACCTTCTCCTACTCTATGAAAAAAGGACAAGAGTAGCGGTACTGTACAGAGTCAATATATAAAGAATACAAACAGTGAGAATTACACTAAGCATTGCACTGACCTAATTTCTCAGGAACTTTAGTGTCAGATCTGCTGTCTATGGCCTCACTGACTGCATTAAGTGCAGGTATACTAAAGTACAATAGTAGAATAATAAAGTAAAATAGTAATATAACCATGCCTGTTAGACATATATCATTTGTTGTTCTGTCTGAAATGCTGCAAAGCACATGATCTGTAAGTGTAGGCAAGTAGGACCAGCCCACAGTACCTGAAGGATTAAGGCCTTCATACCATTTTTATAGAACTCAACATCTTGGCCCTCAAGGAAGTCCTCAACAGCCTTGATGACATCATAATCAGAGTCAAATTTCTTCCGTTTTAGGTATTTCTTTAAAATTCCAAATAGATGATAATCCGATGGGGCCATATTTGGTGAATATGGTGGGTGTTTTAACAATTCAAAGCTGCATTCATGGATTGTGGCCATTGCAACAGCTGACTTGTGTGCTGGCGCATTGTCCTGATGATCACCAACATACATTTTTTATATTTGTTTTTTAAAAAAATATATAATAGATTTACTTATACTTTTTGGTCAAATTTCATCCAAGGGTTTATATATTAATAATTTACAGAGTTTTTACAAATATTTTTATTATTTATATGTTAGGCTCACTACTTGTCAAACATCCCTTGTATGAGCCCACTTTGGCTGTGAACAGGTATTGAAAAAGTATAATTGTATTAGCTTCACGCTATCTCTATTGATACAGAATTGTAGTTTATTAAATGTAGAAGGTTCTAAGTGCCTTATATTCAACCACATTCTTTAAAATGATACCCTCATAAAATGGCACAACCATAACCACTAACAAAAAGCAGGGAGGGAACATCTAAGATTTTTTTGGGGTCCCCATGATCGCTAGTTATGTGCTGCTTTCTCTTTTGCAAAATGGTGGATCATTAGAGTCTTTGTTATATTTTTTTAGAATTACTTTTTGTGCTGCTTTCCTACAAAAGACAACCATTGAAGTCATTTCTTGCCTATGACAGGCAGTAACAGGCAGCAATAAAAACGTTTACTAATATATATATATATATATATATATATATATACATACGCTTATACTGATAAAGGTTTGTCTGGAACTGGACTTTGAGGAAGTGATTTATTGTATGAAAGTGAATTAGCTTTTTTTTGGCACACAGCTCAATGATAAACATCCACTTGTTTTTCATTTGTAAATGTCTTAAAAGTCTGTCTGGCATTCAGAGAAGTCAGAACTCTTTATTTTTAGAATTTGTATATAATCATTTTCTTATTATAGTCAGTTTGTTTGTATTACAGGGAAGTAATCATGTTTACTATTGCATTATTTGATCACATGAATATTCTCCATAAATGAGGTTATTTGTGGTGTAGGCTTGAAGACACCTATACAAAGAATTCCCTTTGGTTTTATTTTAAAGCTGAAGACCAGATAATCAGAAAAATACATTTTATCACACATATGGGACATTTCTTTTATGTTGAAGGATTTGTAGTTCCCATCACATTTGTCACTTATAAATGTTACAAAGAGATAGCAGAATGCCACTCCTCCCAGAACATAGAGTTTTCTCTCCACCTATCCCTAATGTTCTCAAAGGTGTGTAGCAGACAGCAATGTATTCTAATTGTCTAATTCAGATAAAATTGCCTTACTTGCAGATAATCACCCCACAAACAGAAAAAGAGACAACATTGTTAATAGGTTTTATACAAATATCTGAATACTGAAACACTTCTAGATTTCTTTTTTACATAAACCCGTCAACCAAATAAATATCTAATCCATAAACCAATCAAATTCTTGTGTATGAGTAAATAACAATGCAATCACTGTATGTACTTGAGTATAAATCAAGATGATTTTGCCTTCAAAATCTCATTAGAAAAAGAATTTTTATATTTTGTCTAAGGTCTGATAACACACTTTGCATGGAGGACACGGCACCATCTAATAGTTGCCAACAATCATTTAACCTCGATAGCGGTACATTTCTGTCTGGATTTATATGTCTAAAAGCAGTACATTGTTTTTCATGAAAATTTATTTTACAGTATAAAATAAAAGTATGAGTATATTAAAGTTTCAAACATAAAGTCATGTTACACTCATACTATTATAATATACTGTAAAATAAATGTTCATGAAAACAATGTACTGCTTTTACACATATAAATCCAATGTATTGCATTCAATACTGGTATTTTGTATTGAATGCAATACAACATACACACGCACTAACGTCACCGGGAACTCCCACAGTGACTCATCGTGTGCAGAAGACGCCGAAGGAAGAAGAAAGAAGACAGGGATAGTGGCGATGGACAACGCAGGCCGCCGGTGGATCAGGTAAGCACTGTATTTACTATCCTTCCCATAGGTTTACCTACCCCGAGTGTGACTCAGGGTTACCGCTTTCAGCAACTTTTTTCTACCACTAGGGAGGTTATGAGCAAAATATACCTAACCCAGATATACAAAATATTTTAACCTGGGATTAAAAAGAGGGAAATGATATAAAGACTGTGCCCATGTAATTTTATTTTTTTTCTTTTAAAAAATGTTTTGCAAATAACATACAATAAATGTATATATTTACAATATTATATTGGTATTTCTTTTGGTTACTGTTTTGAATGTTAGCAGTGACTGACACATTTTGTGCCCTAGGTTTTTACTCATGTCAAAGCATTGCTCCTGATTTTTTTAAGTAAAAGTAGGTACCTCAAGTTTATATACTAATTACTTTATATTGAAGTGTACATTGTACCTTAAATTCTCAGAAATCCTTCTATTTCAAATAGGTATTTAGTAGTTAAGGTAACTCAAAAATTAGCCAGTTGTGATTCTCCTGATTCATTACTAACAGGGAATTATACTTCTCAATACAAAACTGTCCCAAATTCTTAGTAAAGAAATATACCAGCTATTATTTTATATCCTTTAATATCAAGTTACTGCTCACAAAAAGAACTATTAGCATCAAAGAGAAGTCATAAAAATGTTTTATATCTCAATCTCTATATAAATGTTAAAAACTCTATCATTTGGATAATATTCAATAACTCTATAATTTGAATATAATTAGTAGTTACACATAATCTAAAAAAGGCTTTTTTGTATCGGGATCATCTTTTAATAAAAAAAATGCAATTAAGACATTAATGCTGGATGTCTGCCTGTTTCTGTCATATTCTAGCTTGCACTAGATCAAAAGCATTCATCCTTTGTAATAGAAACCGAAAATTGGTCTCAGATTCTGTACTGGAAGTTTCCGGAGTGAAAAATTTGCAGTAAATTTTACTGGCAGCCCTAAAATATGAGCACCTATCTATCAACTTGGTTGCAGAACCAAAACGGGTAAACTTTAGGTTTTTGTTCTCCAAGCATGTAAAAAAAAAGTTCTCTGCAATTCTGCTCCATCAGCTGTTTTATAAACGAGTTTCTTATTTGCCTAAAATGTGCAGCTATGGTGGGCTAAACAGCACTGCTCTGATATGAAAAATATGTTCTAATGTCAAATGTCAGCAGCAAAGTTCTTATCCGGATCTTTAACACCTTCCTTTGGGTGCTGATATATGTCGAATATATAGAAAGAATGACATATGATTGAAACATGAAGGTCACGGGTGTCTTTGATGTGTAGGTTATGGCTGAAAGTGTGACATCATCTCTACAAAAAGCAAGATGGCAGCACCCAGAAGCAGAATATATTGGTCCCAGGGGGCAGAGAGTTTTTTTATTGACTAAGCACCAGGGAGAATTTTTAAGTTAAACAGTTCTTAAAGTGAATGTATAACCAAAGCATTTTTATAGAGTATAAACAGGGTAAAGCCCCTGCCAATGGAAATGGAATTACCTCCACCTCCTGTTCTATTTTTGTGTCTTTGTGACAAGGGTCCCCAGGGTGAAACAATGGGTGAATCCAACAAGTAACCAAGCAATATTTGTTCAGTCATGCTCCTCTTCATTGAACTCCAGTAAAACCATCGGTTTTTCTCTGTTATCAGCTCTTCTCCTAGTGGCACTAAAAACACAACTTCTACACAACTTACCAAATGTAGGGTCAAACATCTAAATGAGTGTGATTGGATAAGGGTCCACTTCAAGCCACAATTCATGACAAGCTTTGCATCCTGCACAGGTACTGGTATCCATGTTAGCCACCTGACAATCCATCTCCCGTCACCTCTGGAAGAATACACTAGGTAAGGTAAACCACAATATGTTTATTAGAATTAAACTGATAAAAGGCAATTTGTGTACTGTAAGTATTTGTGACTATTTGATCTTTTAAAGATTTATGTAATGTTACTGTATGTTACCTGCTATTCGATATTGCCTACAATATCGAGTATATAGAAAAATCATGAATTATTGATATGATATGGTCTTTGTTTTTAATGTTGATCTTGTGTCTAAAATGTTCAAAAAAAAAAACAATAAAAATGATTAACAAACAATGAAGCTTCAGATAATCAGAGCCCATCTAATTTTCTAGCAAATGGACATACATCATTTAGTTCTTTCACCCCAGCTTTACTTTACCAAGCTTTTTCTGCTTTCCATTCATTGCAGTTGAGTATTTTTCATCATGGTAGATCAACATCACTTATGGTTATCACTACAGCCTTCTGTTTTCAGACAGCTAAGTTTAGTACCCTGTCAACCCCTCCCACATAAACTGCCTGCATTGCAGAGATTAACTGATAATTTCACTGAATCTACTAATTGGAAAAGTTTTATATAGTAAGTTTTGATGGGAAGGAATTAAAAAAAACTGGATCATGCAAAATGTTAGCAAATTTTGTTTAACTTTAAGGGCTTGTTTCAACTAGCTGTCACCTGGGGCTTGTGAAGTTTTGCACAATCGTGAATGCAAACCAGATTCTGGAGGAGTCATTGCGGTGGTTGGGGGTGTTTGGCCAACCCATGCCAAATACCCATCACACCACCCAATGGGCACAGTTGTAATTGTGACTCGTATGCTGTTAGCCACTCATAAACTGTCAGTGAGCCACCCTGGAACCGCAAGGCAGCAGACAATCTCAACGAGTCCTTGTACTGGCAAAGAAAAAGGTTTGCTTTTATTTGCCTGCTTCCCAAAGGACATTTAGACACGTTTCAATCTTCAAGCCAGTCCAAATAAACACTGTTATACACAACATCTATCAGTTTGGATAAATTCCATCCTATATATTTGACCATAACTATGCTGAAAGCAATAAAAAGTTGTGATTATTATTAGCAGGCCATTGATGTATGCAGCTCTCTCGTCTTGGTCAGGAATTAGAGCAAACAATTTTCAGATTTACTTTGCTATCTTGCAGTATTAAATTTGTGCTTTTAAATATCAAAAACAAAACACTTTTCCCACACTTATAATATAAATTATGTGTAAGGGAAAAACAATCTGTGTCCCCTTTTGTAGCATTATAGACTTGTCAGTGCGAAGCAACCTTTGAAGCTTTTATAAAATGAATTATCCTATATAAGATTAAATGATAGGTTTTGCTCCAGGAAAGTGATTTATTGCTTGGCTAGACAGATGCATAAAATGTTCCAACACCAACTATAATTTAAATTTCCTTGAAGTTCAACTTGTTTTTTTGCCATTCTGAGGTCAAGTGTTTAACAGAAAAAGTGAATAACATCGGAAGAAGAAGCTATCCAGACAAAGTGTAACAGGCACTTTGTGTTTTCTCTCCCCACTTAATGCTTGCCGGACAGCGAGCTGAATCAATTAGTTACAAAGTGAACATGACATTTGTATTGTCTTGAAACAAGATGTATTTTATGTCACAGACTTTACAGGATGTACTGTATCTGGTACTGAAAGTTCCTGAAATGTTGCAAGTACAGCGACCAAATTCCATATTATTCCATGCAGTGAAAAACAAATAGGATACCAATATGTATCAAATATAAAATATATTTGTATTTTATTATATTTAAATTTGTGCATGTTTACAAGTAGCTAGTGGTCATCCCAATAATCCTTCAAGAAAGTCTGTGTATAAGTAGACACAAATGTTTGGGTTGCTTTATTACTGAAGAGTGTTGCATCATTGGCCAAGATCCCCCAATGGTATGGTCATACTGATGTAATGTGTGACATTTAGTGATCATGATGCAGCCATTTATCATACAGACCTACCATCATAATTAGAAGTTTGCAGGTCCTAACTGTATGTGCATTCAAAAAGCAATGTTTCAGCATAGGTGTATCACATTCATCATAATACCTACAAAGCATGAAGATGGATGCATGGTGCAAATTAGGTCAATGGTAAGTTCTTCTAGTATATTCCTCATTGTACATCTACATCTACTACATTATTTTATTTAATCTACCAATGCTGCAAAATAAAGTTTAAAGGCAATCTTCCTTAAATTTTTGCAAAAATGAATGTGGAAATTTTGTGGTGAGATCATGTTTGACTAAACTTTAGGCTCACCTTCAGTTTTGGCACTGTAACGCTCATTAGGCGAGGTAACATGTATTTTTACAATGGGAGGTCCAACAGTTTTTAAATCCAGAGAGTGTTTCTTCCTAATAAGAAATATTTTTGTTACTCTTTTAGGTTTTATTTTGTATTGCTGTTGAGGTTATAATTCATATCTTTATTTTTTTAGCAGGTTGACCTACTTTGTACCTGCTTCTGTCATTCAAAATCCCACCTTGTTGACATGCCTGTAGGTTCTGCTACAATATAAAATAACCAATTGATTGTTACTGAAATACTGGTGTATGTATTTGGCCTTCCATTGATCTTTTTAATGTTTTACCATACCATTTTATTTTGTCTCCAAAATTTCAATTTCTGTATTTAGCTGGATGACGAGTCAATAGGGTTAATTCATAAAGCAGTGAATATGATATTCAGCAATATTTTCTGCTGGAAAATGTTCCAGGTCTGTGTGTTTTAAATAGTAGTAACTGATTCTCCACTTTTTTTTGTGTTAGTTACCTATGTGAACAATATTTACTTATTGGACATATTGGGGTTGATTTAAGGGGTTGCACTTTCTATAAGGGGTTTGCATTTTCTATAACCTTGCAAGGGAGTTTTCACTTAGCTTTAAAATCACTTTGATCAATACCCTACACATTTGGGTTTAAAATGCAAAAGTTAATATTGATTTTTAATATTTAGTAATGTTTTACCATAGGGATTTTTGGTGTGTTCTTCTGGTCTATAGAGTATGTGCACTTTTACATTTAGGATATCTCAGTTACTAATATGGTGGAATGGACATGCAGGTACTACCGGTATATGTTCCCTGACAAAATTGTAAGTACCTGCACAACATGTAACAAGTACATTTTTAATTATGAATAAGTAACTGATAGTAAAATTAAAGGTACTGGTAGTCAGATTTGTTTTATGCTTTCTTAGGTAAAAAAATAGGTAAATAATTAAAGCCCCGTCTTTTTAGCAACTTACATGGTTTATATATATATATATATATATATATATATATACAGTATACATTATATTGTTTGAAAAAAAGGTAATGTTTTAGGTCACGTTAGGATTCACAAACTTTCAAAAACCACTGTAGCTGAGCATATAGAGCAGAACAAATTCTAGCTTTAGCTACTACTAAAATATTCACATCAGGGAAGGGTGGAATAAATACAAATGGGTGTCAACATTTATGTATACCTTTGGAAATATATTATTCAAATACAGCCATGGATGGGGTCTACATAAGTCTTTAAAGAATAAAATGAAATCTGGATTTATCTTTTATGTCCCACAGCCCCAGATTCCCCCTTGCAGTTTTTTCTAGTTTATATTGAGCCCTTTCACCTGTTCCAGGCTGGATGTATTACACATTGGGACTTATTCTATTTTCCATCATCTCCCAATGGGAGGCTCTCTGCATCATTGAAAGTGACTATGGTGACTTCCCCCGGGGGCCAGGTTCATGACTCCCTGTCGTATGAGCACAGTATGTTGAGAGTCATTTAATCTAAAACACTTGGGACATCTAGTGAGGAAATTGAATTTCTGCAGGGACAATGCCATAGACAAGGTGAGCATTGTAGCCAACGCTTCTTTTTATTCCTCACCACTGCTGAAGAACTAATAAATAAATATCTGACAATGGGTACCAAATAATTTGATTTTTATGAGATATTAGGTTGTTTTGTAGGCAGATTAACTTTCATTCAGTGACTTTTTAATACTGTATTATTATGTGATTGCTAGGGTGAATTTCCACACAACACTTTTCACTTTGTCTTATCCATGCAATATACACATTTATTTTTTGCACTGATATATAAAGCCTTATGGCACATCGTTTTGTGAGTGATTTGCACATCGTTAGTCATCAGTCATGCTGTCAGAATTACTTGGGAAATTCTGTCTCAAAAACCCTCCGCCTTTCAGCGTAATGCCTAAATTATCTAAAATATTCCAGCATAATATATATATTTCTGCTGGAAAATAAAGTATGAAATCATGTATATACTTATTATAGAGGCATTTAAAATAAAAAATGACATAGTCTATGACAACCTTGGAAAGCTGAATTTTTTAAAAAAGTTATCTTACATTTTTCCTTTTTTACTAAACTCAGTAAACATTAACTTCGTCAAGGGAAAAAAACATTTTCCTAAGCAAACAGATTCTATTGCCTAAAGATGGACTAACAATTTTGCATACTATTGTTAAACAGGATTTATATAGCACCGACATATTACGTAGCACTGTACATTAAATAGGGGTTGCAAATGGCAGACAGAGATAGTGACACAGGAGAGGACCCTGCCCTGAAGAGCTTACAATCTAGGAGGTGGGGAAAGTAACACACAATAGGAGGGGAGATATGGAGTGGTGGGTAGTAAAAGTTTGAAAAAATGGGTTTTAAATGCTCGTTGAAATGAGAAGAAAGTAGAAGCAAGCCAAATAGGATGAGGAATTCTATTCCAGAGAGTTGTGGCAGCTTTAGAATAGTCTTGGAGCCGTGTGTGTGATAAGGTTTGATTATTATTATATTGTGTATTGAATTACAAGGAAAGGTCCTTGCACAATTTTGGCCGTGCTGGAGTGCATTGGCAGCCCATTCAAAATGCATGGTATGCCTTAATGCAGCACATTAACATGAAACATAACGCACATTATTATGCATGCAGTATCACACCATTTAGATGTAAATGGTACCTAATAAATTAGCTCCATTGATTCTTTTTGTTTGATTTTTATTCTTTACCTTAGGTTGTAATGCTTTTTGTACAAAAATAATCAGCTTATACAGAAATTAGTTTTATTCAATAAAATAACTGTAAATATAATATCTCAGACAGGACAACTCATTCAATTTATGCAAGTTAACAGTCCCAGTAGCCTATTTTATTTTTGTATTTACAAATTAGTTTATATGACATATTCTGCAGCTCTTTACATAGTTCATAATCCATGTCACTAATTGTCTCAGACATCTCACAATCCCACATGCATATGTAAGTACACTTGTACCACTAATATCATAAACCAAAAACAGTATTCCAGTAGATTAGGTCTGCATTTGTATTGGTTATGGATAGCCCCTCAAAAAATATATATATATGATATTTGGGGGACGGGGTTCAATGCATTAAACAAGACACATTCGTACAGTCCAAAAAAAGTTTAAAATGTATTAAATACAAAAGAGCTTCCTTCAGCATACACGAAACACAAGCTTCAGTCAGCAAACTTAACGAAGTCTGAACTGGCAAAAGTCTTTTACAATAAAAGTCCCAAACTCCACTCCAAGACATGCATGACCTTAGACTCCAACCCACAGACTGAATTGGTAGTTTCCTTTTATTGGTATTTGGTAGGTGCTGCACAGCCATCTCCAAATCCTGATACTCCAGGCCTGGATCCCAAATAAAGGTCTGTAAAGCTGCAGTTCCATCATCAGCTGCCCCCATATCCAGGTGCTTTACATTCTTTCCAAGGCAAAAATTTGAGAAAAAGTATGCTGATGGCCACAAATGTGAAAAAGTTGCTTTAGCTTAACAAGTTAAATAATTTTTTTTAAAAAAAAAACTTTTTTTTTTATTATATTTCTAATTTTCTAATTCCTTTAAATAGGAACCCATGGTCTTGTTTGAACTTTTGAGTCTTCTCTGAAGTCTTGTGCTGTTCTGTGTGTTTGATATTAGATTAGGACTCCCTAATGTTTTTGAAGTACAGCATCACAAGTACTCTTTAGATATAAGAGCTTTTAGTCATTTATGTAATATATGCCCTCTCAATTACCTTTTGCAGTAAAAAATTATTATTACGGCAATAGAGTTTTTTACAGCTCTGACAAATTTACCAACTGTGTAACGTGATAAAAAAAGAACTTTAGTTTAATTGCTTACTTGGTTTTATTATTGAAAAGTAAATGAATGGCAATGTTTGCATTGAAGGAGTTTCCTTTCTTTTAAAAAATAGTTTTCAATCTTTTAGTCCCCTTATTGAAGTCACATGAAACCAACACAATGCATGCTGAGATATGACAAGCAAACCCACCTTGCACCCTGTTTCTCTCTGTATCACATCTAGATTACTATAGCAGTGTGTGTCTTGACAATGCCACTACCATGGTAACATATGAAAATTGTGGCTGGTATTAGAAGAGAAGCCACTCATGTGTGGGATTATGGAAATGTTGGAGCGTAACGCCCTTGACTATTCATTTTGTAGTGCAGGAGATGAAATGGCTTTCTAGGAAGAAAAATATATTGTTAAAGAAAGAAAGGGCTAATTATTAGAAGTTTATATGTAAAGTTATAAAAGAAGCAATATGTAGGATAAATTTTATTTCATTTTCAAAAAGCTGACTAAGTCTCTCCTTCAACCAAAAACTACCATACTAGCAAAGGTACAAGAGGGTGAATGTGTGAATTCATTTTTCATGGATGACTGAGAAAAGCAGCGGCTGGATAAGTTATGGGATGGAACATCAATAATGTATAAAAGCCTGTGACTTCAAAATTAGACAATTATTTTTTTATTATATATTCTTACATTGTAAAGTCCCACTTTATAAAATAAAGGGTCAGGCAGGTGGTTATTGCAGAAAGGGATCGGCAACATCTGTTCTGAAATAACCTGTCTTACCTACCTGATTCCTGCTGGGAATATGTGAACTGCACAAGTGCAGCGTCAGCTTTGGTTCCCAAGAAAACCTGGCAGTCCTGCATCCCTTGCATGTGCCAGGAATGGATGGATTTTTTGGCCATCTTGATTGGCTGTGCCAGGATGGCATAACTCCTGCACAGGTATGCGGGAGATAAATTACCCTGGGACAGCCAATAAAAATGGCCTAAGATTGTCACTCAGTATAAGAAGAAATGAAGATGGTGAAGCCATAAAAGGGTGTCCCACAGCTTCAGTTCCCCTTTAAAGGATACCAAAGATTCCCTTATAATGCCAAGTACAGTTATCCCTTGCCTCCACAGTTATCCTTGCATTCTCAATCTGGGATATGCCATTACTTTGGCTTATACATACTTTGGGCTCTTGATTCTCTGAGATCTGCTAGGCACCAGGTTCAAAGTCTACCATCTATTTGGATGTAGATCAAATTCCTCCTACTCTGAGGATAGCATCTGGGGTTGCAGTAAGTATATAACCTTGATCTCAAATCTCATGTAGAAAGCCCCATTTATGTTTTTGGAACTACAGGGGGGGGCAATAGATAACCCTACTTTACCTTATAAATGCAGTTATCCTTTAAAGCATATTTGACGCCAAAAATGTTTTTCTTAGAATAGAAAGCGAAAGAATAAAACTCATGTCATATTTTTCTTCTATCTGTAGATTTATTAGAGAGATTTCCCCTGTAAAATTCATCAACAGGGGACACAGACCAAAGTTAAAAGCTACCAGAGATACTAGCCTTCCCCTAATCTACTAAAGAAAAGCATTTGTATTTTTTTTTTAGATTTACCCTCAATTCCTGGTTCATAGTGTGGCCAGTTTCACAGAAGTTAAAGGGAAATGTTTTTGATGGAGCTCCAAATAGCAGTATAAATTATGATTCTTTCCCAATCTTTATAAATCTAGAAAACAAGAATTTGAATTTACATGCATTACACAAGGTACAGGATTAAGCCAGGAATTATAATTTTTTTTTCCAAGTCTATGTGTAAAAAAAATATTTATAGTATTATTAATTGTATTAATTATTATTAATTATAATAATAAAAACAATATAGTATATTATTATAATAAAAAATATAATATTAATATAATATTAAATAAAATATTCCATCCCATGGAAATATATATATATACAGTGTATATTTTTTCCACCTTCTTTAATAGACTAATAGATAAACTTGATGATTTCACAAATCTTCTCAGTTCATGGCAGTAATGTTCTTATGGTTGTATGAAGTTAGCCATCATTCAGACAAAAAAAACAAAGGAAACCTAATAATTCTAATCTGCCATTTTATGTTTATAATTAGGGTAATTATTTTATCTTATTTGTGTTGGTGTTGAATTTTACACAAACACATTTTTTTTGTTTTAAACCTATGAAAAATGTGCTAAGATAATTTGAGTGTACAGTTTGGTTTGTAGACTGCAAAATGTCCTGATCCCATACCCTGCCAGACAAGAGGTCAAGTATATTGACAGATATCATAGTGAGATAAATTAGGATTAAGATGGATTGAGGAAAATTATTTCTGGGATGGTTTACGAAGAAAAACTGACTCCTAAGCAGTGTGTACAATGGCATATATGTTCCTGGTTAGATTGTAATCAGTGTCCACAATAGAACTGAGACAATAGAACTGTAAAAATAGGATTCCACAACCACAAACCACATGCCAATTTCATGATGCCTGAGGCAGAAAATATGACATTTCTTTTTAAAGTGTAAATAATCCTAAAAATGTATTTATATATATTGAAGCACATGTTGCTATAATATCCTTTTTTGTCTTGATTTTAGGTAGGACTGAAAAAAATAAAAAGTCCAATAAAAGATGAAATGGTAGAATGAGATTTTTGTGCCAGTAATCACCATCAATCCTGTTATAACACAGTTAGAGTTTAACACTGTTAAATGGATAGAGAGAGGCTTGACCCTGCTATATTCATCTGATCTGCCTGCCGTGCTTGAAAAATTACACCAACATTAATGCTACGTATGTGCATATTTTATTATTTTAGTATTAAAAATTCCTTGAATTTTATTTCATACTTTATTTTTAAAGTAGCATCTGTTAAATACATCTACAATAGTTGTCTTTGAATTTTTGACAACCCCATAATATTTATGTCACCATGGGGGCATGAAAGGAGGCACACATGAGGATCAGTGTCAGCCAGGCAACTTGGCTTAACAACCTTAAACCCCAGATGCCATATAGAGGCAGCTGCAGCCATTGGCTACTAATGTACATTCATTTCTTATGAATTCCTTATTTTCATTTATACACAGTGCACTTTTGTTCAGCTTTATATTTTTTATACTGATTGCATTCTATATTGATTTTTATTTTTGTTTAATGCTTGCACAGTTTAGGAGTCATGGATGGAGTGCTGATTGGCTTATGCTGTGTTCCACTTGCGCTGAAGAAAAATGCCAAATATTATTACATCAAACAATTCAGTTATCTGACACAGAGCTCTCCCCTCTGCATAGTCATTAATTCACATTGTGAAAAGAATCAAGCCACACAACTGCAGAGCTTTGAACTTGTCAAATAAATCAGAGTATTTCCAGTACCAAAGCCAGCAGGAAGTCAATAATCAATAAACCTGTTTGACAGCTTGGCATATTTATCAAAGACAATGACTAGATTTATTATTATTGTTTCTTTGAACCCCATCCCCTGACAGCTGCAAAACTCTCCAGTTATTAATCTGTTTATTTAAAGATAACAGACTTTTCATTCAACAAAATGGTAAAAGCTACAGATGAGCATGCCATAGGCAGCACTGGTATGGTATTATGAAACATGGCAACATTTTTGTTCTGAGACAAAGTTTGATTTTGTGGCCCTGATTTATTAAAGCTCTCCAAGGCTGGAGAGGATACACTTTCATCCAGCAAACCTGGAATGGATCTGGTCCAGGATTGAAAACATTTGTTTTTAATCCTGGACCAGATCCATTCCAGGTTTGCTGGATCACCCAGCTTCACTGATGAAAATGTATCATCCCCAGCTTTGGAGAGCTTTAATAAATCATGCTCTATGTATCTAGGAGCATCAGGTCCCTTCTACAGATATTTATGACTTATGTATAACTTCATCCAGGAACGCATCTTGTTTCACAACTGGTTTAACAGGCGAGTTTAACAGTCTAGATCATTCATTCTCAACTAGGGTTCCAAAGAACCCCTAGGGTTTCTCCAAAGGTTGCTAGGGGTTCCTCAAACTATGTCTGATTGACCTCCCATTTGATGATGTTTGCTAAGTACTGGCCCAACACCACTGATATAAGCAGCTGCATGACTCTATGACTAATATGTTTATAGTTGTTTATAAAGGTGGTATTCTAACCACCACTGTAAGGGGGGCATTTTCCACTGACCCAAAATAAGTTGGCTTTAACAGGGGTTCTTTTGAAAATTATTTTATTGGTTCCTTTGGATTAAAAAGGATGAAAAAAGCTGGTCTAGATAAGAAACAAAAAGACTGGCTGTGTAGTTGTCACCTTACCTCTTCCTTGCTAAAGCACAGGCATCTCTCCTGTGCATGCAGGCAGTTCTGACTCTGGGCGTGCCTCTGCTCCCAAGCCATTTCAGTTTCGCCCAATCCTCTGGGCAATCAGAAAATAGCCTCTTAAACATTCCTGGCTATTTAGCTAGCTCGAACGTCTCTCCACTAGTGCTGAGCCCCTAGTTTGCTGAGTTAGTTCCTGTTCAACTGTTCACCTAATTCAGTGTTTCCTCTGTCCAGCTCCTCTGTTAACCCATCATTGCCCAGTCTGTTGTGTATAGCCTATTATTATTATTATACAGTGCCATCATTTTACACAGCGCTGTACAAAGTCCATAGTTGTCACACTAACTGTCCCTCAAAGGGGCTCACAATCTAATGTCCCTACCCTAGTCATATGTCATTAAAGAAGTCCAAGGTCAATTGTTTGTTGGGGAAGCCAATTAACCTGACTGCATGTTTTTGGGATGTGAGAGGAAACGGGAAGAACCCAGAGGAAACCCATGCAGACAAGGGGAGAACCTGCAAACTCTGTGCAGATAGTTCCCAGGCCAGGATTCGAACCTGGAATCTAGCGCTGCAAAGGCAAGAGTGCTAACCACTGAGCCACCATGCTGCCTATTCCCTTGTGCTGTTCCAGTGTTCCTCTCTGTCTGTAGTTATTCCTGTGTCCTGTTGCTTCCAGTGTCTCCTGTGTTCCCTGTGTCCGCAGTGGCCCCTGTGTCACTGGTGACTTTTTCCTGGATCCCTGCTACCCTGGACCCCTGACTTGGGAACTGACCTCTCCTGCTTGCTGCCTGCCGTAACCCTGGCCTTCCTTGACAATTCTTCTGCCTTGTGGTTTGGTACTGTGTATCTTCCTGCCCACGCTGGTGTGCCCAAGGACCGCAACCTGGCGTTAACCAGCAATGCAACATCCTCACCACTAGAGGCTCTAAAGATGACCTGGTTGCTGCTTAGACTCTGCATCATGGCCTTTCTCAGGGCTCACAGCACTTAAATGCAATCCGTTTTGCCTTCTAATGGCCCTGTCTCCCCAAGCGTGTCAATAGTTAGGTACTACTCATCCCATAGAGATGGTGAACCACTGTAAAATAAGACCTACATCCAGGGTTAGATGGGTGCTTTGCTGAGCATACCAAAGGGCAAACAGAATCTAACTACATATGGTGATACATTTATTAAAAATATACTGTATGCTAGATAAATTCTTGTAGTGGTAAAGTAAGAGTTACACAACCATTTTTATTATAATTATTTTTTATTGTTGGTAATAATAAAACACCACTGTATTAATTTGGTTTCTATAGGCACCAAAATGCTAATTTAATAACACTATAAATTGGACCTAGCATCAGTTAAGAGGTATCTATATATCCTATATTTTCAGACCAAACAAATATGGAACTCACAAACCTCAAAAAATTTAACCCTCATTTTTTCTTGACTATAAATATTTACATGCCAAAATTATTATTCAAATGATTTCAATTAATAATGATCATTACTTAACCAATGGAGAACTATATTTCCATAAATGGCTTGCCCCATTGATGACCTTGTTAAATTTCAGAGCAAATTGACAATTATAAACTTTAATATTGGACTACTAAACGTTTATAATGAAGAGTGTTCATGCTTGAATCACTTTGTATTTTAGCATTGTTAATTTTGAATAGTTTAATAAATTTCATATTAAATCAATTCATACTAAGATCAAAAAGATTAAAGCAGAAAGGGTGACTATGGGAGTCACTTATACCTTATAATTGCTTGAAATCCTTTTACTAAATGACTTGACATAGACCTAAAGAAATAGCAGATAAAAAAGATAAAAGCATGCTATAGTTCTACGCATTTTTCAACTGGCAAGAACCTTTTGTTCTATATTAAGACCCACATAAAGGTCTCATATGTGGGAAAATACTCAAACTTTAGCAAAATGAAAATTTTGACCTTTCCCTCCTGATATTAGGAGACGCTGAAAACTTCATAAAATGCTCATCAATACAAAATGATTCAAAGAATATTTAGTCAAGGTAAAAAGTATGTACTGTATTTATGTATAGTTAAAATTCATTAAAAAAAGGAAGACTAACAGACTCAATAAAAAAAAAAAACATGTATTAGTGATGCTCTTTTTAGTAATTGCAAAAAATGGTTTATAATTACCCATTTTGTATTTTGAATCCACAAATAGAGAGAAGGCTATGCCCAGAAAAAAAATCTTTGCTAGTTTAGCAAGTATTGTGCCTTTAGGTGGAGGACTTTGCTTCCTCATATATGAACTACCCATTAGATGACTCTTAATCCAATAACTGTTGGTAGTAGTCAAGAAGCATCAGAAGAGGTGAAGAAAGCAATAATCTACAGAATGAAGGACACACTAACAGGGATATGCTTATACTGCAGGTCAACAGGCACAGCTTTCTCTCCGTCAAGGAGTCAAGGAGTTCAGGGGGGTGCACAGTAGTGACATCACCAAGTCTTACTCCAAATCCTATCAGAAAATCAGTCCTCAGAAGAAGAGATGTGCTGGTAATAAATTACCAACTGGCCTAACCTGAAACTTGAAAATTAATCTTGATATCTGCTTCTGTCATCTTTCTGCTGTCATCTTGCTAGATGTTTTGTCTGGCAAAAACGTATGAAACACAAAAAAAAATAGACTTGCTAGAATGTCAAATCCTTTTGGCTGGGGAGACATGGTCCAGTAGATACCAGGTTCTTTTTAACATGGCCAAAATTTTTCTTCAGGCGAAGGGTAAAAGGATAGGGAAAAAATAGGAACTGATAGTGATGGTGATGGGGGAGGAGGTACAGGAAAAAAGGGTAGAGAAGAAACAGAAAGGAACAATTGAGGAAAAAAAAATGAAAAGTTGGATGAGTTAAAAAAAAAGTAAAAAAAAAATAGGAGTTTAGCAAGGCTGGACACCAAATTGGAGTTAGTAGTAAAGAAGGAAAAAGAAGAGGTCTTTTTCTTTCTTTCCTACATTTATTGTGGTCACCAAATGCAAAAAACTTGTTATGTTTATCCACTTTCATTGACTATAATGTTATCTATTATGTGACAGACTCCTGGAAAGCATTTTCAATTTTAAAGAACAATTTCAACCTAATGCATAAAACTGCTGTTGGGTATTGAGTTGTTTTTTTGTTGTTGTTGTTTTTTTTTTGCTTCAACATTGGTGTTTTAGGTAGTAACATAACAATGTATAATATTTTCTAATGGGGAGTGCTATACCTGGAATATGACTTGCAGTAAGCTTTGCAGATCTATCCTAAATAGACTGACATTACTCCCTACCGGTACAGAAATTGATTGTTCAAATGGGACTACCATCAGCAACTGTTCCTTAAAAGCAAGAAAGGCAATTGAGAATGTGCACTTAGCTTCTATTTTTTTCTATTCACTGGTTCCCTTAAGAATGCTGAGGGATGTTTTCTGCAGTACTATAGTGTTTATGTGATCCTAAATTACATAACTCCAATCACGACAGGCTGCACTTCGCGAATCCATGTCAAGCTCAAAACTTTATTAGTCCCAGGTGAACCAAGGTGATCCCCAAACAGAAAAACTTTCACACGGTTCAGCTGTTTTCTAACATAACTCCAATGTCATTTCAAACAAATATAGCTCTGTCTGGGAGAAAACACACTTTATAGAATCTTTATGTAGCTAACAGTCTTACATTAGAGTAAAAATAGGAGCTGTATGGAAACACTTCCATGCAACACTTGGGCATCAGAAACTGCCCAGTGATTGTTGTCCATTTTATCAATATGCTGATGAATGTCTACTGCTATTATTTTAAGTCAGTACAATAGGATTGGAATCCTGGTAGAAAAGAGTTATTCAGGTATGTTCAGACTGCCTGACATTGACTTTAGGGCAGGACTACAATTTGCCATGGTACATATAGGCAAAAAAAGAGTCCTTTTGAGATAATGGGCCTGATCTATTACCTTCCTAGCGGTAATGCCGAGTGTGGCTCGGGGAGATTTATCCATACCAAAAGCGGTAACCCCAAGCCACACTTGGGGTGGAATTGCCAGAGAGTTTCACATCTTACCTGGTCCCCACATTCCCGCAGTGTCCTCCAGCGATGCCCGGCATCTGCGCCCCCTGGAGATGCCTGTCGGGCATTACCAGGCTACACATCTGCTTCCCCTGGCCTTGAGTCCCCAACGTTTACACCCCAGGGACACAGATGCTGGCAGGGCCAGGCAGTGCAAGCATGTGTGGCTGGAGGGTGGGAGTGTGTGGCTGAAAGGCGGGACCAGGCAGGAAATTTAAAATATAAATAAGTGTTTTTAAAAGTACCGTTTTTACATTTAAAAATACTTATTATTCAGACCACCAGGGAGGTTAAAGCTCTCCAACACTTTCATCAGTGAAGCTGGAGGATCCAGCAAACCTGGAATGGATCTGGTCTAGGATTCAAAATGTTTGGTAGCAAATAGCAAATTACTTTGAAGAAATCCAATCCAGGTTTACTGGATCACCCAGCTTCACTGATGAAAGTGTATCCCCTCCACCTTTGGAGAGCTTAAATAAATCAGGCCCAATGTGCTTTGGATTTGGACTGATAACATATGGATAGATTTGTTTATTCACAGTAGATAAATTTGGCACAAGACAATGTTTCAGGAGAAATGAAGGCACAAACAGGATGTTTTCATACTAGGCATTAATAATCTCAGGAGGATTATACTCAGTGTTACAATTTTACATATTCTGAGCATACACTCTGAGAATAAATTCCTCTGAGTTCCAGAATGGATTCATTGTAATGTCGGAAATCCAAAAGGTCCCATGCTGTAGCAAATAGATACAACAGAAAATGAAAATATGCACGCAGATAGAGATATCACAGACATAGCCAGTTTTATCTTAGATTGTAAAACATGTGGTTTTATGTATAATATCTTGCATGCTTTGTTATTTCTCTGAAAGCCTGGAAATAAAGAACATTGTAGTCATAAAAGCTAGGAATAGAATGATATCAGCTTTACTCATCTTTGCTTAGCCCAGCTACAGAGAAGTGAATCATCCTTGGACAGTGTACAATACAAAATGCATTATTAGACTAACAGTTCCATTTTACTGTATCAATAAATCTTTAATTAATAACAAAAAAGAATGAGAACAGTTTGTAAAGCTTAAACATTTGTAAATTTGTTTTCTAGTGGCGTCAATTTAAAGTGAACAACTGTTTTTTAAAAGCTATCAATTCATAAAGCGTACCTAAACACAAATGTGATATATTGGCTACCAATTCTTCAATGTGGTCACTGCTTTTTTTTTTTGTTTTTTTTTTTTTAAATGTTATATTTTAATTTTTATTTGATAATTGTGCTAGTAACACACTTCCAGTCCAATCATGACAAATTACATATCCCTTCTCTATCAAGACAACAAAAAACAAGATTTCATAAAATTATCAGCTCACAAGATTTAGGCAGGGTTTGTCTAAATTTTTTGTTCTTATCAAAAAGATTATTTTTCTATTTTAAAAATTTTGTTTGTACAAGTCTAATATTGAATAGAAACACAAGATTCAGTGACTGGGGGCATATACACAACCCCTACCCCACCCAAGGAATAACAAGGGATAACTCTACTATTGTATTGCATTCTGCAGCACAGTTGGCTTCCCCTCAAAATTGGCCTTATACTCTTTTAATGATATATCACCATGGTAGAGATGTTAGATTGTGAGCTCCCTTGAGGGACAGTCAGTGCTGTGTAATATGTCAGTGCTATATAAATACAAGTAAATAAATTGTAAGTGGTAGGCTAAAAAGTTCGGAAAGGACATCTGTGACAGAGAAAAAGAGGGTCATGTCACAAACGCACCTGAGTGATACAATAATAAAGAATTTTTAAATAATCAATGTGAGCCCATCTGGTCTAAATTAGCTCAAGGTCAAGGTCTGACTTGATGGGTTGACATAAGAAAAAAATCCAAGGGAATAGCCAGTTCATCTGCAATCAAAAAGATAAAATCAAAACATAGGCAAAACAGACAGTGAACGAGAGAAGCAAACAAAGTAAACACAAGATGTATAGGAATGAGAAAAATAGAAGGGATGAGTGTGTCAAAAACAGTGCAAGAAAGGTAAATGAGAGAGAGTTGAAAGCAAAAAAAAAGGATAAAGAGGATTGCCATCTGAAGAGCACCCGCCCAAGGACAACCCCAACTACATTACAGAGACAGAAATCAAAGTTAGTAGGGATAAAGTGTTCAACCCATGGCAACCAGCTTTGAATTTGATTATCTTGTCAGTCAACAACAAAATGCTTTTGCGTAAAAAGCAGAAAAGGTCCCTAACTAGTAAAAAAGAAAAAACAGCCACATCCCTGAAATAGCATGAAGAGAAAGTTCAAGAGTGTTTCATGCAAATTTTACAATCTTTATTCGTTTGATACAATGAATTATCAACCCTAGTGACACATTGCATTCCTGAAGAAGCAGCTATAGTGCTGTAAAACACGTGGAATGAATAAAAACCTTTTGTTCCTTTTTGATGGAGTAATGGTTTAATAGATTTACCCTGCATGGGGTGATCTTTTGTGATTGAAGGTCTAGATTAATTTACCTTGTATAACAACACCAATATTTGTTTTTATTATGTATATCGTATATTTTATAATTCTTTTTTCTATAGTAAAATTTGTTGTATTTTTTGAGTATCCAGCCGTTTAAAATCCCACAAAATGCTTTTTGAATTATGTATTTAACAGAGCAATGTGAGAAGTTTGTTGTTATTGTTTACATACATTTTACCACTTACTTTTTTGGCAGGTGATGCATAAATATATTTGACACCTACAAGTGTGCAAGACATTATGTTTCTTGTCAACTGCTCTGGGACATCCTGATTGCTACAGGACACGGTAGTGAAATATGAATCAAAGTCCTAACCACTGAAAACTGCAAGGGAGACAAAAGAGTTACATTTCTGAAAGTTTTGGTTATTCAGCAGACTTTAAAAGGATCTACAATTTTATATTGCAGGAAAGTTTTTTTAGCCAGAATCATTTTAAACAAGCCTAATTTAAGCCCTGATCAAGATAAAACTGTTAAGAAATCTTACAAATCTGGGGACTAAATTCAAATATAACTCATTCAAATATAGATTTTTGAACTTTAAATATAATAGGTAAGGTGAGGGTAGAAGAATGAATTAGGACGTACAATGGTACACCTGTACTTGGATCATTCATTTAATCCTAAATGATATAAACATTTAGGTAATTTGTTTTAAAAATAAACACAATAATAATGATATATTATTACATACGATCACTGAAATAAATGACTGAATATTATTCACTGAAATCTTTCCAACACAATGTTCCAATTTACACACATATTTGTATTAATTTAATTCAAATGTTTTAAATGTAATATAAATCATAATGTATGCAATTAACAAGAAAATTCTGATTTAGAGGGGAAGGGCATGGTTAGCACTTTCTTTTAGCTAGTAAATAATTTAAAACCATGTAAACCTAGTGCGTTAAGAATCCAGGTGGAAACAGGAGGACTTGAATATTTGGCTAAATTGAGTTTGTCCCAGAATATTAATGGCCTGGAAATAATATGTTAATAAAAGGCTTTTGTAATTTTAGAACCTTTCACTAGACTTTTGAGTTATTATGTAAGACATGCAACTGGCAGGAGAGAACAAAAGACAGCAAGTGTAATTTATATAAAAAACGAAAATAGACAGGTTGCAAGGGCTGTTTGACAAGTAGTGAGCCTAACATATAAATATTAAAAATATTTGTAAAAACTCTGTAAATTAATAAAATATAAAGCCTTAGATGAAAGTGACCAAAAAGTATAAGTATATCAATTATATCATTTT
>NC_092861.1:120145935-120150869 GCF_032062135.1 Pyxicephalus adspersus | reverse complement strand
TTGACAGAATGCATGATATTGTCCTCCAAGACAGAAGACTGACCACAAGAAGCATTGCTAAGAGTGTGGGGATTTCAAATGAAAGAGTTACCACATTCCTATTGAAGAACTTGGAATGAGGAAACTTTCTCCAAGATGGATTCCGAAACTTCTGACTCCTGACCAAAAGAGAAAACGGGTGAGATGCTCCAAAGTCTTTTTCAAGCATTTCAACAAAAATGTTCAGCAATTTCTTGAAAAATTCATGAAAATGGATGGGACTTGGATCCATCGCTTTGATCCAGAGACAAAACAGCAGTCTCAACAATGAAAACACAAAGGTTCTCCTACCCCAAGGAAGGCAAGGTTCACAAAGTCCTCAATAAAGGTCATGGCCTCTGTCTTCTGGGATATTTATGGTGTAGTGATGATTTACTGTCTTGAAAAGGGTCAAACAATCACAGGGACTTTATATTCCACATTAATAGAAAAGTTAAAGGAGGAATTGAAGGTGAGAAGACGGGGAAAATTGACAAAAGGCGTTTTGTTTCATCAGGACAAACACCAGCACACAAGTCAGCTGTAGCAATGGCCACAATTCATGAATGCGGCTTTGAATTGTTAGAACACCCACCTCATTCACCAGATATGTCCCCATCGCACTATTATCTATTTGGAATTTTAAAGAAATACCTAAAAGGGAATAAATTTGACTCTGATGATGATGTCATCAAGGCTGTTGAGTACTTCCTTGAGGGCCAAGATGTTGAGTTACATACAAAAGGGTATAAAAGCCTTAAAAGAAAGGTGCATTCTGCTTCATTGAGATTATATTAAACATGTATAGAAAATAAAGTTCCTAGCTTTTGTCTTATTGTTGAGGCTCTTTACTTTTCAAACAGCCCTTGTATAGTGAGGTGGGCTAAAAGAAGCTGTCCACTAGACCAGCACAATAGAGCTTTCTTAAAAAAAAACATTAAAAAAAAAAACATGCTTAGGTTTAAAAATGTAAAACATGTATAATAGTTAAGAAAATATGAAAAAAAAGCTAAATAGTTAATGGTAATATAACACTTTCACCCAGACCCCAGAACTCTATGCTTTTTTTAAGGCTATCCATTGCTTCTTTGATGGAACTACCTTGTTGTTGTAAATGTATTACTTTAAAAACAAGGATATTTTGCAAACTCATTTGCAGTTAGTTGTCAAATATTTTCAATTCTGCACACGATCCATGATAACCTATCGTCTATGTTTGTATCTTGTCAATCAGCCCTGACCAGACCTAATTCTTCTTACTGCTTTCTAAATTTACAACATTGCCTCCGCTGCTGAAACCCTCCCAATGTAATCTGCAGTGTCTGGTAGGGTGAGCATTGGAGATACACAGGATAGAGTATTTGGCTTAGTCAGGGAAGAGTATCTTTTGTTTCTTTTTTTTTTTTTTGTTTCTTTTATAAGGTTAATGTAAAAATATTGTGTTGATCTTATATTAAGGTCACTACAATTTTATTTTCTTGTTTTTTTAGGATACCATATTTAAAAAAATAAAAACAGATTATGCTACCCGTAATCGGGATTTCACAAATGTGGTTATCTGTACCACATAAAGATGTGATCACTCTTACGTTGTCCTTGCAAAAGTAGCTATCATAGTGTTTGAAAAAGACAGCACTAAGGAGATTCCCTTTATTAGGTTGGTGATCTCAGGTTTACTAGTGTGTCATCACTAGTACAATTTCAGTAAATCATGAAATTGCAAGTTCTTGAACTGGTGAGCTTTCATAAAAGAAAGGATCATTCATTTTATAGATACTTTTATAAATAGGGGGAATCACAACAGTACTTTTATAAATATGCCTTATAGTAACTTTTTTTTTTACATGTTTAGGCTGTCAGCCAGGAGCCTTTAGTTGTCACATTTACTTTAAGACATAAAACACATGCTACCTGTGATAACAATGACACAGTATGAGTTTACAAGAAATACTTCAGATTAACAGATTCATTTAAACCCGTGTTCAACCGCCGAAGCCATAAAGTCTCTCTCTGCAGTAGCACTTTGGAGCAATCATCACTCAACAGGGAAATTGGCAGCTGATGCAGAGCTTGTTACCGTATTATTCCACACTGTGACTATCTTGCACAAAAAAAGCATAACACAGATCAGCTTTGCAGCATCTTTAAGACAATGTTTGTAACACCATTTCTGTGCTTGTGAATCCTTACGGTCAGTAATTTCAAAGTTTTGCAAAGCTGGGTCTGGTCAGTCAACTATACCACATGCATAGGGTCACATAGCTCTTTTGCCTACAAAGCATTGTTGTTTTAGCTGTCTTTTCAAACTTTTTTTAAAGCATAACAACTGGCTGCATTGCAGGATATTGAAATTCGTGGAAATTGGCATCAAATGCACTTGCTGCACAGAAATACTTCAAACTTTGAATTCAGTTTTAGGGTACTTTGCACACTATTATTTGCAAAAAAAAAAATTTAAAAAAAAATCACCAAAAACACTGCAAAATCTTGCATTTCTCTTGCAGGGGATCATTGTCATTGCAGCATGACAAGAAAAATACAAAATTTAGCCTCCTAGCTGAACTTTGTGAGACCCCCTGGGCTCTCCCAACATGCAGGCTGCACACAGCCTGTTCACGTGAGCCACCTGGCCTCAGGCTCCACTTACTCTCAGTCTGAAAGTCATGTTCCCTTTTTTTGTATTAATGGCCAGGTGCACCAGAGCCATCACCAATTCCTGGTCTGGAAAAGGGAGAAGTGCCTGGGTCACCCATTTCTTCCAGGCCGCTCCGGGCCTGAATCCCAAAAAAAAGCTGTGATTGTGCAGCAACACAGTTTGTAACTAAATACCCTGCAAATTTGACATAAAAAAAATTCATACTGCTACAATTTGTTGTCAGTTTAAGGTGTTTTATCACAAGAAGCAATATTAAACCTTTATTAAGCAAATTAGCAGCAAAAATGTCACACTGACATTTATAAAAAATGCCTGAAAATAGGTAAGTTGTATATGGTGTTCCAGGCATTTTTCATGTAGTTTTCATGTGACAAAAGCAGGCAACTCACTGTTCTCTAAAAGCTACAGATATGCTAAAAACCACCCCGAACCCTAAATTCTGGAAGCACAGAAAGTTTTCAGGTGTATAAAGTCTGAATAAATATCATCTTGCCCTGTGGCAGAAAGACAGGTGAGTGTAATTGAAGTCAAGATGTTGTTTTTCAAGACCCTTTTATAGAGAGGAACTTTTCTCTATGCTCTGAATCAGCTTCTGGGTACTGAAACAAATCCATGGAATTTTCTCAACCGAGTCAATGGAAAAAAGGAGGAAATTATGTCACAGGTTGCAGATGATCATAGTCTGAAAAACCAGACAGAAAATGAAAAACTTTGTGGAAACTGCCTCAGTTGCCTTCAATGATTTTTAATAGGGTCGGTAAATGTCTCTCCACATGTTTTCATACTTTGGGCTCTCCAAAGCTGGAGAATATACACTTTCATCAGTGAACCTACAGTACCTGACACTACGCTGCCTAATAATATGTTGAGACAAACAACTATCCTAATTTTAATTACTAAAATAATGTATCCTTTTTTCGCACTTAGTATTTGGATTTGTAGAGAGAATCCCAGGTCACACTAGACACCGGTCTCTACATCTTACTCTGTTTCATGCTGAGGTTCCCTCTGTGTCCCACAATATGACTACTAGAACAGTGGTACTTACTAAATTTGAACATCTGTGTCTCTTAGTTGCAAAGAAGAGCATACTGAAGCAATGGTTAGACTCGAATGCCCCCTCACTTCCTCAATTTACTCAGTATCTTCACTCGCTTTTGGTGATAGATAAAACTGAGGCTCTCCAACACATGGACACCAATCCCCAAAGGTTTTTTAAGACTTGGATGTCATACTTGCAACAATCTCTTTCAACAACACAATTGCAGGAGCTGATGAAGTTTTTTAAGCATACAGTCTGGTATGATCAGAGAATGCTGTCCGCATATTGATCACTAACAGCTGGCCGTACAACTCAGTTATATTTTCACCTAGTCCACATGATTGTAGCCGGAGATAGTCTCAGACTGACAGTATTTAACATATTATTCTAAACTTACTCACCTGATCACCCCCTGAAGTACTAGCGCCTACTAGTAAAAAACCGTTGTAAGAATGTTTACCCCCCCAGTTATAGTTTTGTTTTTTATGGTTTCGGTTGTTTTGTTTATAAATTGAAAAATAAAAAAGTGACAGGAAATGTTCCTGAGCCAGCAATCGCTAGTGACCTGTTTATGCTTTTTTTGCATATTATGTACAATACTTATCTATGTGGTTACTTGCTATGTATGAATGCATTTGCTTTTTGGATTCTGTAATTCCCAATTTCTGTCAATAAAAATTATTTAACAAAAAAAAAAAATGTACCTGTTCCGACTTGCATACAAATTAAACTTAAGAACAAACTTTCAGTCCCTATCTCGTATGTAACCCGGGGACTACTTGTATATGGATGTGGCACATTCAAGATATAAAATTATGATGCTGGAAAAGATTTAAAATTTTAGCTTTTAGGTTCGATTTACCATTTTTCTGTAAATTCAGAAGATTTCTTCTGAAATCTTCCTCTTGGTACTTTTGCCTATCTCTCATTGCCAGTATGATATTGTTCTAATGCTAAAAACTAGATTTTATATATATTTTCAAAAAAGATTTTTCAGTCTTCACTGGTAAGCTGTTTTTAGGTCCAAAACAGTACATTATCTTTGTTATTTTCATATAACATTAAAATATTGTTTACAATTTGCTGAGTTTAATTTTTATATTACTTAGATCTCAAACCCACAGACAAGATCACAACTAGCGTGCACTAAAATATATTGCCGCTGATAAAGCATGTACCTAATTAACAAATGCAAATGCTGCGTTAATTAAATCAGCC
>NC_092861.1:120067550-120144145 GCF_032062135.1 Pyxicephalus adspersus | reverse complement strand
AATTCTTGAAGGGATTTATTTGTATTCTGTACAGTACAAAAAGCTTTCAAATATTCAATATTGTGCCATGTTAATAACCTTACTAACTTCCACATCAACAAGTAGAAAAATTGCATATTAATGATAAGGGACAGATAATTTTCCATGCCTAAGGAGCATAATGCATATTCACTTTGATTACCTTGCATTATACAACACGTTTTACTCATTATGGTTTATTAAAAAAAAGAAATGGTCACACAAAATAAGTAACAAAACTCTATACTAACAAGGTAACCCCAAATTACAACTCTGGCAATGATAAAAAAACTTTCATTTAATTTTTTTTTAATTTGAAGTCTTAACTTGATTAGAAATCAAATATGGAGTTGACACATTTGCTTTAGTTTTACTAAACAAAGAATAGGGCAATTCCTTCAGAATAAGTCACCTCACCTAAACTGAGCACCACTTCTTTTGGGGAGAACCCAGTTACAATGCTCCAAGACACTAATATTTCCAAAGAGATTTAGGAAAGGAAGGAAGGAATGAAGGAAAGGAAACGGATATCCAAACTACACTCTTCATGTTGATGTGGCGAAACATTGTTGAAGAGATTTGATTTGAAGGGGTTTCTACCTCAAACCTCCTATCCCCCTTGTATGTGTTTGGGGCCAATTAGTGATAGGACTGCTTCAGTAAGGCCAGCTACTGGTGAAAAAGAGAGAATAAAAAATAATAAATGATATATCAAGGATGATGCTGCATAAAAGTTTTTCAACATAAAGAAAAGTTAAGGCCAGCTACTGGTGAAAAAGAGAGAATAAAAAATAATAAATGATATATCAAGGATGATGCTGCATAAAAGTTTTTCAACATAAAGAAAAGTAATTAACAATTAATCAACAATTCTTCAGAATAAGCTAAATAATGATCACACAGAAAAAGTAAAATGATACGTCACGCAAAAAGTCCATCCTTTTTATCCTGCGCCTTGGCTGGGCTCTAAGAAGAATTGAGAGCGTAAGATAGGGGAAGAGAGATAAGAGGGATAAGAAGTGTACGATAGAGATTTGGGGCCATTGTCCCTTCCTATACATCTCCAGGAACCCCGGCCACATTCAGCCACACCCATGCATCCACCCTTACTCAGGTGACCTCCCACTTCCGGAAATACACTGCTCGCATGTGCCTGCTGGTGTTCTTCAGTAGATGTCACTGTTCAACTGGGGGCAAGTCCTCTGACCCAGCTGACTAGCTGGTTCTGGCTCCTTTGGGTGTCATCAGATAACATCAATGTTTACACCCCTGGCAGGATATTTGGAGAAGTCGTTTATCCATTTGAAGAAGTAGATTTCGTAATGCACACACCCATACCCAACAACTGGTATGTTGTGTCTTTCCTGCTCACAGAGATGTTATCTCCCTTCTGGTTGCTTGGCTCCAATCTCCAGCTGGAATCATCCTGCTAGTTTTGTCCTCAGAGGCAATCCCCATCAAGGTTCACCGACAGCCAGTTTGAATTCATCATCTCTGAAAAGGATTGTTTATGAGTGCTGATTTCATACCATTCATGTTGCACACCCTTGCACTGAAATTTTGGGCTAGTTGGGCTAAAGTTAAGAAGTTAGTTTACACATTAACACTTGCAATTACAACCTAAAATCTAAAAATTCTTATTTGTATAGGGCAGTAATTCTCAACCAGTGTTTCATGGAACCCTGGGGTTACACCAGAGGTTGCTATGAGTTCCTTGAGCAATTAGCAACTGTCAAGTCAGTTACCACTGACACTAATAATCTAATTGGGAATTGGGAATAATCTATTTGGGATTGGGAATCTGTAAGAATGACATTCTTCCCATTGGCTAACAATGTAGAAGGCAATCATCCCACTGGCCACCAGGCGTTGGTTCCCTGAGACCCTTAAGTTATTTCAAGGGTCCCTCAATGTTATAAAGGTTGAGAAGGGCTGGTATGGAGCTTCAGTGAATTTTGTTGTATCTCTAAGGAAGAAACCTCAAGGAATAAGTAGGAACCCTAGATATAAGTTATAATGTACTAAGCTTTAGGGTTTATTTAGCATATTAACCAGGGTGCTCTGCAATCAGGATCAGTTGTACTTTTGTTAATACAAGAGTTTAAAAGATTATATGTTTTCCCGGAGCAAATATTTCATCTGTAATGCTTCACTACCCAATTTTATTGTCTGTGACTTCTTTATTAGTTTCCAGTTGACCCAGCTAAGATCTAATCAAGACTTAAGAAACTATAATAGAAAATTGCTAGTCCAACATGTAATTGTGTAATTTTATCTTAGTAGCACTATAGTGCCACAAGGTAAAACTGTTAACTCGGGAAAGGATCCATTTCAACATCCTATTGATTTGGTTGAACTGTAATTTCTAGAAGTGCAGTCAACAATGTCTGCTCAATGGCTTTGCGAAAAAAGCTAGTGAAGGTATTCACATGCTTAAAATATTTAAACTATAAAAGGAAATCTCCTGTTTGTGCAACACTGATGGGAATTACATTGTTTCAGTTCCCAGGTTTCCATACCTTTTTTTAAATTACTGACCTGTTATTTTGCTGTTACCAAATATACAGATATCCTTGTGATTGCAGCTATTTAAATTGCATGTGTAATGGAGTGCTTTATTGCAGTGCCATGGAAATATTCCATTAATTAACAATATTGTTGTACAATTGCTGGATAGGACAAAAGCACCAGCCAAACAAACAGCAGCAGATTTAAAATCGCATTATTTCACGGCTAATGATCATCTTTTTCTCAAATAATCACTTGTACTAATAGGAAGGGAAACCTCATAAAATGCATGTAAAAATAAACACACTTGTTCCCAAGTGTGTTTTCTGAAGTTAATCAAGCATCATTTTTTCAAAAGTCAATTTACAATATGGTAATAAAGAGAACTGTTCTTTAACTTATTCATGACTAAATTCATGAACAATCCATCTTAGAAGAACTTAAAACCCATCTTCAGGTAAAAAAAATAGGGGCAAACCCCCCAAAAAGCATCACCAGAACTAATGGCTGTTGTACAGAAAGGATGCCAATCCCTACTACCCATGTGACAAATAAAAAAGTTGGCCTAACAATGGACAACCACCCAAGGGGATTTTATATGGTATCTCCTGCACAATGAGATATGAAATTATTATTAGCAAACAAACAAATTCTTTTGTTCACAAATTCAAAGTAAAAGTATGATCAGATAAAAAAGATTGAGACAGAAAGGTCAAACATAAATCAAATGCATAATATTGGATCACTAATCACATATATGTATATTTTTTATACTGACATTCTCTCTAATGCCGTATTTTTATTCCAACACTTGATCTTCTCAGACTTTTAGGGTAAATAATACCTGCAATCATGACCAGGGTAGTTCAGACCTGTACGCCCTTCCAACCTTCCCCATTAACCAAAATTGTCTACCTCCCCACTCCCCCCAACCTGCTTACCAACCAAAACCCACCAAAAATACACAGACACCAACTTGCACTTAAACTGGCTGGCAAGCAGCTTTATATTTAAACAAATAAATAAATAATCATAAAATAAAAACATTAAATAAACAATAAATAACCAACAAATAAATATCAAAACAAATAAATCCCATTTACCTTATTACTATATTAACCACAAAAAACGAACCCCCCTTACTATTAACATTGCAACATCCCTGTTTTAAACCTCAACAACCAGGCTGCAGGCATAATCCGTACTCCTCAAAAAATTTAACTTTGAAAACACCGCCTTGCCCCCTAGCTGCCCAGCACCGCCTCCATAACCACAGCCATAACCAATAAACCACCATAAAGAGGGACCCTACCACCGAGGATCCCACCTGCTACAAGTCACCATTTTTACCATGCCCAGGATCCCTGCCTTTCATGACCCCAACCGCCACCCCTCAAACCTACCACTTACCAAAATTCAGGGAGGGTGGGCAGGAAATGCTTTCTTCGTAAAAGTGGCCCTCCCACTTCCGACTCCCCCCTTTTAAACCCCTCTTTTACAAATCACCTCCTCCTCAACTCTCTAGCTAACACTGCCCCTCCCTACACTACTTGGACCACTTAACCCTTTCCTACCTTGTGCTGGGGCCTCACACCCTGTCATGCAGGCCCTGCACTTTATATTATATGGCTACGGGCCTCTCTTTCAACCCAGAAGATGGAGAAAATCCTGTAAAAGTTGTCACCACATTGCACTGTGCTAACATACAGTGTAGAGAGAGTGATGCTAATATGTTTCCAAAGGCAACCAGACAGAATTAAAGAATGATGAGTGTAGCGGTGTAAGGCCCTGGTCAGTACCAGTATTCTCCAGACACCAGTCCCCCAATCTAACGCCGCAGTCTTCACCTATAGCATCCCCTGCTAAGCCTCGGGACACTGGTTGCATTTCCCAGCACTTGGTTGCCCCCAGGACTTGGTGCGCAAGGGACGGCGTCTGGGGATAGGCCGGCAGCTGACCAGGAGCCCACAGATACACAGTACAGAAATACCAGGGAATCCATAAACAAGCCGAAGTCAAACACAGGAGATCAGTCCACCAAGTGAGGTACAAGGGAAAAAACACAAGCAGAGTTGGGGTCACCTGGCAAAGGTTGGTCCAGGCTGAATTCAAGTGGAATGTCAGGAACAGGCAAAGGTCAGCAACAGAAAAACACTCAGAATCTCTCCAGCACAGATAAGCCCAGCTAACGCTTTAACAGGCACTGGTGACTGGGAGCAGAGAGGCTTTAAAGTCCCAGCAGCCATTAGCAGTGCAGGACTGAGTCAGGAGCTGATCAGCCTCTAGAATCCCTTCAGTTGGGCACAGCTTAACAACCGATGCTGGGGATGCCATAAATCCATCAGGCTGCATGGCTAAAGGGAAGCAGGAGCTGCTGCTATCTTGTGTTCTCCTGGCTGCTGCAAATCTCTGGACAGAACAAACAGTGTTTTGTTATATTGTGATGGCGCACAGCACGGAGTCGTTAGGCAGATGCTCTCCTAACAACCGGACCTGTGAAAGTGTGAAACTCAGTGTTCCCTCTGTTCTTATTCACAGTGCAGATTTGTCTCTGATGAGCAATGGCCTTGTACTGATATTTTCTATACAGAACTTCTTGAATATGTAGGGTGTGTTTGGGCATAGATACAGTACATCAGAGACAAGAGTTCCCAGCCCACCAGCCCACTAAACCATAGGGATTGGAATAGATTGGTGCACTACAAGCATAGTCAGGTGAAAAAGAAATTTTATAAATAGGTGAAAAAGTCTGTTTATAAATTCTTCACCCATCAATTGGTACATTTTTCACTCAGGTGTGTTTATATGCCCATTCAGTGCTACCTAGTGGCCAATTATCAACTCTAAAAGAATTTATATATAAATGTGCAATATCAGGGAAAGTTTTCAATTTAAAGAGACTTAAAAGACACCCTTAACTGTACCTAGTACATTATGAATCCCTTTTAAGTGTTTGTCACTTTGCCTGCTTTTAGAGATTCAAGAGTGATCTCACCACTAGAAGACTCTACAACATAAGACAGCAGAGGCACAGTGCCAAAGCCTTAGGAAAATCAAAAATTCTCATTGACTATGATATGTCTCCCTAGTAAATTTAAATGTAAAACTAATAAGTCTAGTAGTTGTGTACCTTAAGGGCCCATTTACATTGAGGCACTCTATAGCAAAGCGTTGATCCAGGAGGGTAATTATATGCTATAGCTTTCATAATGAAAGGGCTTCTGAATACCCACAATAGACATGGATTTGTATAACCTTTTTAACAAAGCATCCCAATGCACGCTTGGTGTGATGGCCTCTACTGTACAATGTGTTGGGATGCCATTCCTTATAAGTGACACTGCAATGCACCACATATAGAGCAGGTGCGTTGTCATATGTCCTGGCAACATACATAACATTTCACACTTACCTCTATCTCACTAAAGCACAGGCACCTCAGTCCTGCGCATGCAGGCAGTACTGACCTTGGGCATACCTGCTCTCCCAGGTTTTATCAATTTCGCCCATCCTACCAGCCAATCAGGAGATATCCTCTTAATCATCCCTGGCTATTTAGCTAGCACAGATACAGCACAGTGTTTGTGCAACATGTCTCCACTAGAGCCCCCTAGCTCTGCTGAGCGTTTCCTCTACAGCTGCTGTTTAATTCAGGGCTCTCCCTGTCCAGCTTCTGTGTTAACCTCTTATTGCCCAGTCTAGTGTTTCTCTGTCTGTTCCCTTGTGCTGTTCCAGTGTTCCTTTGTGTCTGCAGTATCCCCGTTTCTTCCATGTCGTTTACAGTTCCTTCCAATGTCTCCTGTGTTCCCTGTATCTGCAGTGGCCCCTGTGTCACTGGTGGCTATATTCTGGATCCCTGGTATTTGACCCCTGCCTTGTTACCTGATCTCTCTTGCTTGCTGCATGCATCGACACTGGCCTTCCTTGACAATTCTCCTGCTTAGTGATTTTGTTCTATGTATCATCCAGCAACCTGGCAGTAACAAGCAACGCAACATCTTCATCACTGGAGGCTCTGAAGAAGACCTGGTTAATGCTTAGACTCTGCACCTTGGCCCTTCCCAGGGCTCACACCATTTCTGTAGCACCCCCTAGTGCCCTATCTCCCCAAGCTTGACAAACTAAGCACTACCACTAAACTTAGCACTAAGATCAATTACGAAACGCATCATGATCTTGTTGATGATCTTTACGCTTGTGAGCATTAACATAGAGTTATCAGGAGTAGCTGTGAAGTTTAATTCCTCATTTTTATTGCAAAGTTTGGACCTAACAGAGTCTGAAGCCTGAAGTTGTAGTGCTGGAAAATATGTGATAATGACTCCCTAACCTTGTTTCCAAATTTAATTACCAATTGTTTTATTCTGTAACCAGTACTTTCATAATGATGTTATATATTGGAGACTTCCAGCATTATTCCATCACCTCTAGAGGATTACCGTGTCATAATTGTCACCTGAAACAACAGTTGGGATTGTATAACGTGAACACATCAATGTCCTTTAAAGTGGACATAAACTAAATTTTTTACCTTTATTAAACAGTAGACAACCCTTTTTTAAAAGGTAAACATAACCTTTTTTAGGGGGGTTAAAACTCGTTTTAAAAAAAAAGAAGGGTGAAGCCCCTTCCCGTGCTCCAAGATTAGGCATGCGCAGAAGGAGATTTTTTTTCAATGGGGAAAAAGAAAATGAAAATCTCACTGATTTGCACTCTTTTTTTTTTTTCCTATCCCGCAGGCTACATCACCAAATCTAGCGCCTACACAGTGCGAGATCAGGTGATTTAGGCAGAAGGTGTAGGAAGGACAAAGGTTATGACCGCGCAGAGACTGAGGATTCCAGGAAAAGTTACTTCCACTTTAACTTGTATAACTAAACAACTGAATGGACACAAATGCTGGCATTCCCTATGGTGGAGAATGCAGCGGGATGCCTCTGCTTTGTCATTAATTTCTAGCGACAGAAATTTCATTTCACATCTGTACATGACCTAATTATTGCAGGTGACTCTTTTATTAACATTAATTAGTTTTGATTTTTATATATTGTTTTTCCAAAATTACATTTACAGAAAACATTTCATCTTAGATCTTCACATCTGAATAGCTGTTTGTTGCTTTTATTTTTAAGTTTCTTACCTAAAACTAGATGTTTAAAACCCCAAGAAAAAAATGGTTCTAAATACATAATTCCCCCAAGAATGATTTTTGGATGGTATCGCCTCACAAACCAGTTAGCTGCACATTATTTTTGTTGAATGTTATTAAAAGACTAATGAGTTATATTTTAAGCTTCATGAAATTTTTATATCTGTGTGGTTGAGCAGTTAACTGCGTTAAAATAACAAATGGATAGGGAACGCACTGTGAGCTCGCTTTATGGATAAATTTTGTTTAGTGTTTTAATGAACTCCCTTGAAACAAAATACAAATGTAGTCACTACCCCAATTAATAGGGTCATATAGATTCCTATTAAGAAGCAATGTGCTTATTACATTATATTTCACTCAATTCTTGTCATTTTTGTAATCATGAGAACTTCAGAAAGAACATAAATATCCCTCTGTGTTATAAAGACTCAAAGTAATTGTTGCAGTAAAAATATTAAAGTTCCCAGTGTATGTAAACCTAACAAAGAACATATTTTATTTACTTCCTTTTAGGTTTGCTAAATAAGACATTGAAAGCATTTATTAAATATGTTTAATAGCAGATATAACAAATGTAAAATAACCATAGATCTAGACAGCAATCCAATGAGCTCCTAATGTACCGTATAATGTTACTTCTAGGATACGTCTATGAAATGCAGTCTTAACACTCTGCTTTGTCTAACTGGGAATGTTGCAGGGGATGTTCTTGACCTACATACTTTGTACATATTTAGTATTAAAAGGTGTCTCTCTATCTAAAAAAATTAATGCATGCATTATTTACAGCTAGAGAAATCAGTAAAAAATTGGCTTGTGTTATAATTTTGTACTGCAAGTTAAGAATCTTTAAATACTTTAACATCCATAATCAGGGAACAGTTGCACTTTAAATCCAGGAATGAAAAATGGCTGATTTCATAAAATTACATACCATATCCACTTAAGTATTAACCAAAATGTTTCCTTTTAAAAAGCCATTAGAAGGTTCAGTGTTGGGACCTTTACTGTTTAATATCTTTATAAATGATATGGAGTTTGGGATTAAAAGTACCATTTCTGTGGTTGCACATGACGCCAAACTATGTAATGGAATTAAGTCCATACAGGATGTCTATAATCTACAAGTAGACCGGGATGTACTGTTTGATTGGGCAGCCAAGTGGCAAATTACATTATATATAGATAAATGTAAAATTTTGCACTTGGGAGCTAACAACATGCATGCTTCATATTGTCCAGGGGGAATACATTTAGGGGAGTCAGGAATGGAAAAGGATCTGGAGGTTCTGGTAGATCATAGACTTAATAACAGCATGCAATGCTAAGCTGCAATATCTAAAGCTAGTAAAGTATTTCTTGTATTAAATGAGGAATAGACTGCAGAGATGGAGACATAATTCTGCCCCTGTACAAAGCATTGGTCCGACCACATCTGGAATATGCAGTCCAGTTTTGGGCACCAGTTCACAAAAAGGACATTGTGGAATCGGAGAGAGTGTAGAGAGGGGCAACTAAATTAATAAAAGGAATGGAGGAGCTCAGCTATGAGGAGAGATTAGCTGAACTGAATCTATTCTCCCTTGAGAAGAGGCGTTTAAGGGGGGATATGATCACCCTGTATAAATATATCAATGGTCCATATAGAGAACTCTCTTCCCAATTATTCACTTTGAAACCATTACAAAGAACAAGGGGGCACTCTTTGTGACTGGAAGAAGTTTAAGCTCCAGGTAAGGAAGGGATTCTTCACTGTAACTAAACTAAAATAGATTGCTTTAAGAAAAAGCTGGATGTTTTTCTAGAAGCACAGAATTTACCTGGGTATTAAAGCTTTCACATTAAGACAACAGAGACTGTTGATTTTTATTTGATTACATGCATCCTATCGATTTTAAAACAATTTAGGATTTGCATATTAGGAAATGCTCATCTGCCCGGCGACTCCTGATGATAATAAACACTGTCTGTTCTGTCCAGCAATGTCAATTGTGGCAGCCAGGGGAACTGAGAAACCAGCAGCCCCTACTTCACTTTAAATGTGCAGCCTGATGGATTTATGGCATCCCCAGCTGCCATTGTTAGGTTGTGCACAGCTGGAGGGGATTCTAGAGGCTCTGCTCTGTATTCTGGGCTTGGCTCTGTTGGAATCTTGGTACTGATATCTGTGGGCTCCTGGCTTGCCTCCAGCCCATCCCCAGACACCATTCCTTGCGCAGTAAGTCCTGGGGGTAACTAGTCTCCCGAGGCTGAGTGGGGGCTGCTATAGGTGAAACTGCGGTGTTAGATTGAGGTAGGGCCTTACATTGCAGTCTTATAGGAAACATCTGAAAATATTAGGTGTGTCAAATAGTCACTAAAAAGATTTAATATTTGTTTGAAATTCCTCTTAAAAATAGCAGTGTACAATCTGTGTTTAGGCATCGCTGTGCCTTATGTACCATAGCTGAGGCAGTGTGAGGTCTGTGTGACTGCTACTTATAGCAAATTTTGAGTGAAGTTTTGTGATGTCATTACTGTCTTGCCTGTTCTTACTGCTGGAGAGGAAGCTGTACCAGAGCAAGAATCGGGGATAGTATAAGCATCTCTCTGCTTCTGTGTCCTTCACTTTGTGGACCTGTGCCTTCTGCATTTTTAATGATGCTTCCTGATCATTCTCCAAGAGCTCTCAGGTCACCAGTATAAAACAGAAAGACATGCTGCATGAAATGTTCTCTGTAATTTTGTCTTTCTGTAGCTATGCAGGAATTCTGGAGGTACAGATAATAACCTATAACTGAATTTACTAAATATTGCTTAAGACCAAATAAAATGTTTGCATTCTGAGCTTTTATTCTGAAAGATCAATCAATGTGGTTTGTGTCGAAGTTTTTGAACTGCATTAAAAAAATGTCAAAAAGATAAACACTTGTCTTTCAATGACAAACACATTGTAGAAAACAAAAGCATGAGGAAAGAGAATTAAATAGTGCTAGAAAAAAGTAAACCATTCAAAAGATAAAAAAATATTCATACATTTTAAAAAACCATATAGAAAGAGTGTACAGAAATGTTATAGATAAATGCACAGCGTTACCTTTCCCTTGGTAAAATGTAATTTATGAATGTTTATCAGTATTCAAAAAAAAGTCCTATTTTTTTTTTATTTCCAGAAAAGTGGGAACATCAGTATTAATGTGGACAAAATGAACAAAAGGCAAAATAATTAATTGGTTTACAATTGGTTCATATTTTTCAGTTTAGACTTTTGTCAGATCAAATGCATAGGTAAAATGAAAATGTCCACTAACTACAAAAGGATTAAAATGCCCTTTTATTATCCAATTTATTAGCAACTGCACAGAGAGGCTGAGGTATGTAATCTTACCTGTCACTTTCTGCCATGGTTTTCCCTGGTACAAAGTCATTGCAGCACACCTGGTTAGCAACTTGTGCTGCTTTTCCATCTTTTGAACTAAACCGACAATACAAGGCTTTTTCCTGGTTTCTTTGCCTGTGCTGACATGATGGACAAGAGGTTTGGTTGTTTAAGACTATATTCAGATTAGTGGTGCTGTTACTGCTTTTTTATGTGGGATGCTATATGTGAATGAATTGGGGCTTCAGTGAGCGGTTTAGTACTGCTCACTGACACCACTGTTTTTTAAGAAGAAGACAAGCAGATGACAATGTGCTAGCTGCTGAGAGCTGTGCAGGAACCCTTGTTCCCAGCGGGTCTAGTCCAAAGGTGATGGAGCACAAAGGTTTGACAAGGATCTAAAACAGTATGTTAAAAGGAAATTGGTTAATGGAGAATATATATTAGTAATACAGGCAGGAGTTGGCTGGAATCACTCATAATAAAAAAAAAACTATTGAATCCACATTGTTGCTTTCTATTAAAAAAGGAATCCCTTACCAGCCATCAAATCAGCTTTTTCAATGGACACATTTCCTAACCTGACCTTATGCCTGCAATTAAATAGTGAATTGTGTAGTGAGATTTCATTCTTGGACTAAAAAGGTAACACAGTGACATATATGGCTATATGGCTGTTCCCTAATTTTATAACAAAATCCCATAATGTGATAAAATAATGGCTCATAACTGCAACCCAATTGGATTAGGGTCATCACTCGTAGAAACAACAGAAACAAAAGCAGTTACCAAAATTCATTGTCATGGTCACTTTATATGGACAATAAAGAAATGAGTTCTTCTAGAGATCTTAGGACCCACTGAGTTTCCCAACCCTCTGATGCCTACTTTATACTACAATCTAATTTTGTGAAGTTGGCCTTCACATGTATAACAGTCAACATTGGTTGTCAATAAAAAAAAAAGCAATTTGTTTGTCCACAAATAGCTAAAATGCTGTGTGGGGAGAGCAGCTTGAAAAACAACCTGGAGAGAAAAGATCAATGGCCCTGGTTCATTAGGCTGAAGCTAAAATTAAAGCATATCTATCTGACATGTCAAACAATAATATCACATAAGACAATATCATTTGGAAAGCCACTTTGGTATGATCGCAATGCTTTTGCAGCTTGATGAATAAGACATAAACCCCATATGCAACACAAAATAACTTAATTTTCACTTAATTTTCACCATTTACCTTTACAAATCTTTAAAAATCATTAAACAAATGTCAAAATGCTAATATATATATATATTTGAAGATTTTTAGGCAGTTTTTATTAAAAGGGAAAACAATGTTTAGAGAGGCAAAAAGTTGGAATGTGAGTTTAAATAACACGCGTAGAAGGGTTATTTGTATTCATTTTCCTTAATGAGATGTTCTAGAGAACTGAATGTGAATATGGAAAATTAATCCAAGAAGGTATAGCCAAAGAAAAATGAATATAATATACAGTATATATGTATATATTATGAACCAAATAGCTTAAGTTTCATTATCATTACACATACTTTATTGCTGGTGTAATACTACATTTTAAATGACATCAAACCCACAGAAAAAATACATTAAACTAAAAAAAATGTGTTTGAAAAGGGTAAGCAGCTTAAACTGTGAAATTTAGAGTTTCTGTTGCAACACAATTCTGCCCATGGCAATTCAGTCATTTTGTGATAAAAATCAATATCTCTGAAATCGCTTCACTGATCCATAGTTGTAACTTGACAAAGAATAAAGTGACAACTTGTAAATAATTTTATATGGGAAAGTTGTATTTTTATTAACAATGTGTGGTTAGTAAATATACCAGGAATAGCTGCATCTTTGCCTTTACCACCTACCTATATGCTCCTGTTATCTCTTATTTCTTCAAAGGCACAAACATAAACATGCACCCACAAAAGCTTAATGTTTACACAGTAATCTTTTATAATGATAATTGTTCAGTGGTAGTCTCCTGCCTATAGACACTTTGAGCCTAATTTATTAAAGCTCTTCAAGGCTGGAGAGGAAACACTGGGCAATTCAGCAAACCTGGAATGGATTTCCTAAAGGTCATTTGCTATTTGTTAGCAAACATTTTCAATCCTGGATCACATCCATCACAGGTTTGCTGGATCACCCAGCTTCACTGATGAAAGTGTATTCTCCCTAGCCTTGGAGAACTTTAATGAATGAGATCCATTGGTACTGCTAATTTTCAGATGTATGCCAAGCAGCATTATGAGTCATTATTTAAAGAATCTACATTTAGAATATATATTTGTTATCTCATTCCGTTACCCATCATACCCAGTAACAGGTTTTTTTTTTCTGTGCTACCTAGACAAGTCTTGTGCTTACCCACTAACACCCCAGTGACATTTACCAGATCGGATGCCATAACCACACAAGGAACAAAAAGGTTTGCAGTGGACAGACAAATAGAAAGTTTACCCACTTTGTACAACTGCACGCACAACCAATACCTAGTATGGAAAACTATTGACTAGGTGCATGAAGGCAAGCTGTCCATAGGTAGTCCATAGTACATACATAATACATAATCCCACTAACAAAATAAACTGCAGTGACAGTAAATATGAGCAAAAGAATGTGTGGGAGGTTGTGTGCTGCCCTCGCAGTCCTGTTGCTCCATGCCATGACATATGTCGACATGGAAATCTGGTTTTGTAAACTTGAAGTACTTGTTTTGTGATGTGAAAAGTCCCAGAAAGAACGAATCCTGTGCAGACTAAAGGAAATACTAATTAAAGAAATAAACACATTTAGCTAATATCACATTTTCAGGTCTAATGCAGCGATGCTGCAAGTTTATTTTAATAAAAAAAAACTTGTGCTATGCAATCCTATTTATTTTCAACACTGTCAGAAAAATGGAAAAAAGGACTTACAGTAGGCAGTATTTTCCCCATCCCCTGCTTTCGGCAGGGTACATTTTAGATTTGATGTAGTGCTAATTGAAACTGCAGTTGTATTGTCCTATGGTTTTTTAATAAATTGGCTGAACCCCATGGTGTCACCTTGTCTCTTTGTCTCTCTCATTCCCACTTCCTAAGCATCAGGGTTATTTTAATAAATGCACTTTCATTTACACAATGGGAACAATCTTGCAAAAACATATAGTTCCATTTCAAAACCTTTTTTCACGTGAACTTGTTGTTGCGCCTACCAATTTGAACAGCATTTCATCTACAATCAGAATGTTTTTCTTTTCAGCGTGTGTTGAAAAGGCGTAATTGGAAAGCTTTTAATGTGTGTGCAGAAGAGGAGAGAGACAAAGAGACAGCAACATATAACAAGGATTTGGAACAGAGAGTAATTTGAGGGGGTGTAACTGGTCCCTGCTGTGCTTTCGGCTGCTCCACAGTTCATGGAAACATGCTTAAGTTCTATGATGTCACATGAATCGTGATTATGATTAGCTACTGAACTAAATATATAAAATTGGGTTTTTATTTTAACAAACACTTCACGAAAGATTATTTACAGATAATTTGTACATAAAATATTCACAAAAAAACTCAGGAAAACTTAATGATAACTGTAATCACTAGTCCATACTTCAAGAGAGTGCTATGATGCACAGTATTCCCATTCAATTGTGAGAAGCAATTAAAAAACAGGCTATCCAATAGTAGCCTTGACTATTCAAATTAATTAATGGTATCCTAAACATTGTGACTCCCTGGCGAAAGCCTCTTTTTTTTAGGACATGAAATTATTATCATTAGTTTTGTAAGACAAAAGATGATAGTACATAATTCGGCTATGTACAATGAAGCCAAATATATGTAAAGGCATTACTAGGGCCTCCTGAACAAATGCAAATGATCCATATTTATAAAAAATATATATATAAAAAATAAGTCACTTTTTAACTTTTTCATTTAAAACCAATCAAACCTCTTGTTGAAGACTAGAGTTAAAAATCAGTCTTTTGGCCGGAGACTGGAGACACTCACAATAAAGTACAATGCAAAATGTTGGAAAAACTCTGCAATGGGTTAAATGCATGTTGAATAATAAAGTGGAACCACAGTTTTTTTTCTTTTATTAGTTTTTTTAATAAATGCATTTGTATTTAGCCACATTACCTGCATAGGCTTTAATTTGTGACAGACCATGTGATATAGAGTCACTGGTACACCCAATCTTCTTTTATGCCAAAACACCTTTTTCTTTTTTTAGTTCTTTTAATCCACAATCACATTTTTTCCTCCCCCCCCTTCCCATTTCCTACCACACTAACCAGTCCCCTTCCACCCTTTCCTTCTTCTCTTTAAAGGTATTAAAATGATTCTGGAAAGGGAAGATATCTCACCTTATCAGTCAGGAGCTACAGACTGTTCATATATGTGCATTTGAAGGAAGGGTTCTATTGAGTTAAAGAGGTTATATGCAGTGGCAGAATAGATAGAAATGTCCCATGTCTCTTACTATTGCAGTCTTTTTGTCTCCCCCAACCCTTATTTTATGGACTAAATTGCATTCAGATGACTTGTCTTCGCACTTCTGGATATTATTCTGCGGGTGGCCCTGGGGAGACGGGGAGACCTTTCCCTTGATGCCATATAGGTCAGGAAGGTCTATGGGGCTGTGTAACAAATACACGTGGGGTGTTAATTCCTCGGGCCTGATTGAAAAGTTCATTTTTGTTTTGTTACACTTTTGTAATGTTTGAGGAACTTGATATGGATATGGAACTTGTTCTTTTGTTTGACTTATGTTATCCCCTTTTTCTTCAAAATAAAGAGTGTTATAAAAATAACAATAATCAAGTAGAATTGTGAATTTAAGATATTCAGGTCTACATTATGGACTAGTATGGTCATATTCTATACTGACTCATGTCACCCCCTACCCCTATACATCCTTACTGGCCCTTAACTTTATGTATGAAATTAATAGTCTATAGGGAGGGATGGGAGAGGGTATGTCAATGCATGACCCTTTTACAAATGTAACAAACAGCTCAGTGAGGCAGCTTCAGCTTCGAGTGTTTGCTGTGATTTTATTTCCACTCCCCCCACCTCACGCAGAACCAGAGGCAGGTTGTAGAGATGAGGACCTGTCCCTTGCCATGAGCCCCCATTTTTGAAAAAACATGTTTAGTGTAGACGGGAAAGAACCTTATGCAATTTTAAAATAAATACTGAGGTACTCAGGTATTCGGAGTATGTCATTTGTGTCAATAATAATAATAAAAACAATAATAATAATTAATAATATTCCCTTTTTAAAATTAGTTTTAATAGGAAGTGTTTTACCAGGTTCCTGAGACCCCCCTCCCTCACCCCACCATAAATTTTGATGACAATCAGGAGCTTTGCAATTAACTCGAAAAGCCATCAGCTTTACATTTTTTAAAAAACATGCATTATAGATTTGTTAGATTTGTGAATACATTTAATTCCTAAAAGCATACTTTATTTCAGAATATTTTTAACAGGTACTAATATTTTGCCTGAAATAAATAAAGTAATCAGCATTATTTTTATCATTGCTCACTGTCAGTTGGTATTTTAGAATATCGCCAACAACCCGACAGTCATAAAGGATCCCTCCTAAAGTGAATGCAGCTGATTTATTCAGTTGGAACCAATGTTCAGAAATGAAATGAAACCCAGTCTGCTGGGAGCTGAAAGGTCAGAATTAGTTCAAAGGTGAATGCCCTCAGTGTATGAAAATGATGTGTGATTTAAACATAGAATTTGGAAGTTGGTCTGTTTTACAGTGTTCTCGGTACTATTATCACAGTGGAAGGCCAAAGGCCATGAAAGGTCAGAATAAATATGACTTTATAACTTGGTCTTCAGCAACCGGTTATCCACAGTGATATGGTGTGTTTACATTAGAAATGGAAAGTGGGTGCATTGCATAGGTAGGAACACCAAAAATACTAGAATTAAAACAAACAATATGCAGGTTGGATTCCATAAAATTTGTTTTCCCGCCACAATTACCAATTTTACCTTCCTAAATCTCTTATTTCATCATAACGATTTTGCAATTAGAAAAGATTCAAAAAATGGTTTGTGAACCCTAAATATGGAACCCTGTGAATGGATAATTGTGTCATCACACAGGCAAAAAAGGGTAATCCTTACAATACATAGACAAAATATATATGCAGGCAATAAACAGGCAATAGAAACAAAAAAATGAGCAATCATTACAATATGTGGGAAACAATAGGCATTTGTGACAATAGACAAAAAAACTCTTCAATGGTGACAACACCTGATCAATAAATATGAACCTCTGATATTACATGACCGAAATATAGGTAATCATGATAATCATCATCATTAATAAAACTAGACTTAATTTACAAATCTTTAAAACAAGGATATGGAGTTTTATTTCAGATGGATATAGAGCTCTTAGTCATGTGCCTATAATTTTCAAATTTGATTGGTTTTCTTTGGAATGGAAAGGGAGTAGAGGCAAGTGCAAATGCCTCCAGCATGAGAATCTGCCAGTTATGAAGTTGCAGTTGCTGTCCATTTCCTTCTGTTTTTAATAAATAATATATTTTTACCATTAAGAAAAGGAAACATCACATAAGTTTATGCTGTCCTTGTGCATTTAATATCCATATACGAGCCAAGGGAACCTATATAAGAACGGTCGAGTGGCACCCCGCAGCGGTCCCTCCTCTTCACTTGTATTGCAGTTGGCGGACAAGCGCTGTACACACGTGTCCAATACTGGCCCTGAAGCGATAATCGGACGAGAATCATCTGAGTTATAGGCCACAGATGAATTCCAAACTGACTGTACATTTAAGAGTCTATTTATAAAGTAGTTTCCAGGCAGAGAATCAATCACTGAATCACATGGACCTGGAAGATTCTCCACCAGGGAATGTTTCAGTAAATGTCAGATTGATTGCTTTATAAACAGAGCCCTTAAAGTTTATGTGAAAATGATGTATTCTGCACACTTGTATCTACATGAGATAGCATTCAGTGTATTCATTTTCATTACATTTTTTTATGCCAATGGGAAGTACTAATGACATTGGTTGGGGCAAACTGCAACATCACTAGAGGTGCTTAAGAAGTTGTAGCAATATTATTTTTCTTTAAAGAAGCATTTAAAGAATATTAAAATTACTTTTATAAGCACAAATATTAGTATTATTTTCTACTCCGACTAGTTTCTCTTGACTTTCTTATCTCAGGAAAACAAAAGAAAGGGAAAAATGCATCCAACATTTTTTTTACACTCCCAGCAATATTGTAAGATTAAAAAATGCTTACAATTTTTAATTAGCAACTTCTGCACAGTAGTTCTTTGAAACCTGTTTCTTTATTCAGTAAATATTTTACTTTACCATGTGGCAACTGTTTTTTTTAGGTTAACTTTCAAAAAAAGCAAACCATTCTCAACAAAAATATGCTAAGCCAAATGTAAACTTCTATTACATTAAAGCAACCCTTTTTTAGTGTTACATTAACCAATTAAAGAAAAACTATTTTATTTGGAATCCTACCCATCCATGAATTAGAGAACATACACAATACTTTGATCTGTCCTCCAAAATTTTACTGCATGGAGATAGAGCAGCCATACTGTCAATTACATTCTGCAGAGGATTTTTACCCCTTGTGTGCCAGTCACATTTCACTGAAAAACAGTATGCACACATCAGTGGTTAGGAAAACAGATGGGACTTTAGCTTCTAACTTTAGGGGAAAAAGTTTCAAAATTTTCATATCATCATGAGTACTATTTAGTCTGCCAAGTCTGCACAAAAAAATTAAAGAAGGCATATGAAACAGTTGATGTAACATATTATTAGTATAACACTGTATCAATGTTTACAGGGTTAGGGAATGGAAATATTTACCTAAATCTAAATATTCTAAAACATTTGCTGCAAATGTAAAAAAGTAAAAAGCAAATTTGTTGCAAAGGCAAAAAAAATCCCCAAAACAAGGATCACATCACTGCCCTTCTAGGTAGAGTCCTATGGACATATGGAAGAGCAGGCTAAAACTTAGAGCAAAAAGGAATTTCAATGGACTGGAGAGTCTTATTTTGATATTTCCTTTGTAAGTACTTTCACATAGTATAGCCAGTAAAACCGGACTTTCCACTTTTATATTTTAGGGATTTCCAGGAACCAGATTTATTGTTACTTTTTAGGCAACAGAATAGCTTTAACTGCTACCACACAAAACCCAAGCTTGACAATTTTCACATTTACAGCTTTACAAATCTGATCCCGTAACCTCCAAAGTTAGCATTAGATAAAACCTATTCAACTGCAGGGGCAACTTTCAACCTATTCACTTTCAAAATTTCTTTTTGAAGGCCTCCAAAAATAATTTTGCCTCCTTTTCTTTCTTACTATGCAAAATTATAAGAAAAATTTTATGATACATAAAGATAATTGCTCATCTTTCATTAATTTAAACTGCATTTATTCTAATAGGCAGGTGGCTTGTCATGTATATTAGAATAAAAAAAGTATTTTATCTTTTTATTTGACCCTTTTTACAGATCAGCATTTTGATTTATTTTATGCTTTCTTTTTATTGGAATGACTGAAGGAATAATGTTTTCTTGTGTGTTTCCGGGACATGGACAGAAAAGAGTGAGCAGAGAATATATTGATATTTATACTGTAAGACTATGACTGCAAGCCAATGGCGCCTTCAGTTCCAAGAACCAATATTCGTTAAATGACAAAATTATTTTTCAGGATAAAAGCTGGAATAATATCCATGCAGAGATACATTACACTACCATTGCAATCTGTTACACTTAGAGGAAGACTCCTATAAAGGCAAGATACATATAGACAGCTTTCTTACCAAGGGCAATCAGCTGCCAAGAAATCTGCCTATGCCCATTGTTCTGGGACCCACAGGAGCTAACATACTAATAAAGAATAGGATGTTCACTATAAGAGAATTTGGACTTTGCAAAGTGAATATTACAGAATAAAGGGAATCTGAATACCCAATTATGTGCTAGAAAAAATCCTATTTTTTGTAATTTCACTTGTATATGACTGGGTTTTCAAAGTGAACACAGGTTTGTTATTTTACTGAGATTTGCTATCTAGCGACCTCTGGATAACTTCCACTACTGTAATAAATCTACCTTATTGTATCCTTTATCTCCAGTTTGTATGAAGAGCTGATGCAGCATATAATATGAAAAGAAGGGAACAATCATTCTGTTCATGTGATGTAGTTAATATTATTTTTTTGAATTTTCAGCCTATATTAGATTAGCTTATGGATACTGATCATTTGCAATACTTTAGCATACACTTCTTTTGTAAGCAGATACAGATTAAAGCCCAACTCTGGACTTGAGACCTCCCACCCCCATTTGCTTACCCACCCCATTGGAGCACTTCTTATTGGATTGTACTATTGGAACCCCTTCTTTCAATCTTCCTAAATCAAATTCAGGGACTTACACAACGGATACATAAATAAAATATTCAGTGATTTTGTTTCTTCTCCAGAGTTTAGATTTTGAGCCTTATGGGATAAGTTTGCTTTACCTACATGAGAAAGTAATTAGACAAAACAGACACATTATTTTTAAAGGGAGCTACTTGAAAAGGCGTTGTAGGTGCTGCATATATTTGAATATAAACTGATCTGAAGATAAAACCCCTGTACTTTTTTTACCTGAAAGTACAGCAAATTCAGTTCACACAATTATAAACCTAGGGCACAAATTGTGTCCGTCACTGCTAACATTCAAAATATTAATCAATAAAAATGATAATTAATTTAATGTGAATAAATACTTTCATGTGTTGTTTTTTTCTGGTCCATTTTTACAGGTAAATGTATTTAACCACCTGGTCTTGTCTACATAGGCAAGAGTTTGTTACACTTTTTACATAGGACACAGTGCCATCTACTGGTGTGGCTTGAGTATAAATATATATCTTTTTTCTAATGGCATTTTGAAGGCTAAAAATCTAAATTTATACTTTGAGAATATACAGTATGCTGACTGAGGTTTCAACAGTTTAAAACTATATCTCAACTTCTATTTTATCTCCTGCTACTATAGGAAAGTACATTGAGTTGTTAGTGCTTATTTTATTCACTACATAGTTTACAAGACACTGCCCTACAGTAAAAAAAATCCAAAAATGGTTGAATGACTTTAGGCATATAAGAAAAAAAAGACATTAGATAAAATATATATTGGGATTTATTGTCTGTTTCTACTAGAATGCTTTTAGGCATTTACAAGATAAGCTACTTAACCTTTTTCTGGTAACTGTTTGCATTGCTTATAATGAACAAAAATGGTAACATTCCCTAAAGCTGTTAAAATATGGTGTGCAGTTCAACAATAAACTCAAAGCTCATGCTCAGCTTTTAATCTTATGGTGTTTTTTAATGTAATGTGAGGTCTTTGCTTTCATTTTGCACTGCATACTGATAAGCTGAAATAAGGTCTATAAATCACAACAGCTTCTTATTGCAGAATCCATTTCAAGGCTATGAACTGTGTTTTCTCTTTAGTACCATAGCCACAAAACATATTCCAGGAATAATTCCCTAACTTGTAAAGGGACAGAACTGCTGATGTGTACTAAGCTTCTTTCAATATTTTCTATAATTTTTTGAAAAGAAATACAAAAAAGTATATTCTCATCTACTTTTGTCAATGGTGTATAACATTAGTAGCAACCTAATTGATAGACCTATGGGTAGGTATGAGCGAGCCAAATTTTTTAAACTCGATCTCGCAGCAAATTTGTCCGTTCTCGCTTACCAAAATTGTAAGCAAGAACAGCCTGTGTAAATTCACCGATCGAGATTGAATTTTCCTTAAAAAAAAAAAGAATGCAGCCTGCATTCATCGATCAGCTCAGTGTGCGATCCGCGGCACCAGAGGTTAAATCGGGACAAGTCTCCCCATTCAAAACCTCTAGTGCTTTTTGATTGGCTGAGGAAAGGAAAATCCTGATGATGCTCAAGTAAATCAGAGAGCACTAGAGGTTTTGAATGGGAAGACTTGTCCCCATTAAACCTCCAGTGCCGGAGATTGCACACTGACAGGAGGAGTCCCACGGCTGCATTTATTCATGCAGCCCTGGAAATCTTCCTTTTTGCAATCCCCGGGCACTAGAGGTTAATTACCTTGTAGGAACATTCTAGAGGAACATTAACCTCTTGTGCCCGAGGATCGCACATAGGAGGAGGACCACCAGGACTACATGAAAAAAAACAGCCCTGGGAATCCGCCTGTAATGATTTCCTGGAACTTTTGATGGGTTTGATAAATCAGTTGGCCGAAATTTTGCTGACTCAGCTGAAGTTCGAGGAAATTTTCACGAAAATGCTAGAGGCATTTTCAGTCATCCCTACCTATAGGGTATATGTTGAAAGAGGGGACCTTATCATATCATAGAATACATACACAACCTCTATTAATCTTAGGGAAAAATTTTGTAATGATTTGCTGAAGCACCCACCTACAGTAAGTACCAGTATATTCAGGTAAGTAACCCACAGAAACATGGGCAAATTATCAATACTTTGAATTAGAAAGTCATAGCTGCCAAGTGCCCCTGTTCGGGAACCAAATCCTTCATTTGCTATGATGAAGGGATAAATTCATAAATTTAACTTTTGACTAAAAACTGCACCAAGTATATTTTTATTTCTATTGGTCACTTTTAAAAGCTAATATGAAAGAAAACTAAAGTTACACTGGATTTCATTGTCCATATAATCGGGGAGTCACAGGGGGTGCATTCAATAAAAAAGACATGTTCTGAGGTTTCATAACATTATTATGAAAATTCTTTAGGACAAATTTTCATTATTGTAATGTAGCACAACAAATAATTGTGTGCTGCAGTACCATTAATTCTGAATATGTTTGCACTACTACAGCCAAAGAGGTATGCAGAATTGGTTAGAATGTAAAAAGTACATGGAAAGACCAAAGTGATGTATATAGAATGATGGCCTTCAGTTTCAACAGTGCCTACAGCTTATGGCAGCGTTTACCAACAAAAGTTTTTCAGCGTCACGACCACAAACTTTATTATTTAAAGCCTAAAAGTTTATTTAAAAAAATCTTTGTTTTGTCCTGTTGAATTTATTTTTAAAAATGAGATGCTTTACAAAAAAGTCAGAACAGGATTCTCTTTCTCAAGGCAATTTACATAACTGTTAACTAATGTCAAGTGATTGACAATAAGCATTTTTTTTACAAAATACTTATTTTTATTATTTATTTTATTTTTTATTTTTTTCCTCTCTTTTCTCTGCCCTTTTTTTTCTCAGTGTGGTTTTACTGTGACAACAAAAGCATGCCTGCATAATTTGTGTTGAAAGACCGCCTATAGTTCTTTCTGGAAGCCTCAGTGACAGAGTGACACTGGCAAAAAAAAAAAAAAAAAATCAGATTTTTGTAAGAATAGGACATAAATTTTAGTATACTACTAGTGTATCCAATGAAACTGAGATGATTTTTGTCTAATACTTTGGATTGAACCATATAATCTGGGGTACATTAATGCTAAATTATCCATTCATGCACAACTGCAGCCTGTGCTATTACCTTTTGTCTTTAAGGCTTATAAAGGGATAAACATATGTATGTGAAAATGGGAAAAATTAGCTCTACTTGTTACTGCAAAATAAAAAAATGTAAAAAAATATTTATTTGCAATATTTCAACCTTTCATTCTAAAGGTATTATGCATTGCTTCTTAAAGTCAAACAGATTGTATTATGAAACCCATGAAGATATTGGGAAATAAAACGTCCATCTTTCTAAAAAATTAATTTTATCCAGAGAAGACTAAGCATCATTTTAAATATGGATTCTGATCAGGTCAAGATGACACATCTGGCTTTTTGCTGACAGAGATATATAAAGCCTGATTGATAAACATCCCTCTAGCTAAGTAATATATTCCATGTTTCTGTTTAGCTTGGCTTTATCATTAGATCATCCCATGTGCATGGTCTGCATTTAAAGTGGAACTAAACTTGTTGGTGGGTAGTGAGCATACTTACTCGTGCAGTCGTCCTGCAGTAATGACAGGTCCAGGAGAGGACATCTTGGCCGCACACAGAGCCAAGCTCTAAGCTACACGGTGCTGTTGGGTTTTATTTAATATCAATAATGTCTTACCAACAATAATGCTTTACCAGTATATACTGGTATATGTATACATTTTTATGAGGAATGAAGCTCATCCTTTAACTGGCATCCTTATAAAATAAAATGCTGGTTAAAGGACCATTGGTCAGTATTGGTCAAGCACTGGCAATTGTATTAGTTCCTGGGTAGTTTAAACACAGTGCCAACTAGAACTTACTGCATGCAACGTGTTTTTTGATCATCTGCAAAGCCGTTTTGGGCGACTCCAGGGCTAGGGCAACTCACTTCCACAGCTAAGTATTTTTGGTATATATAACTCTTTGTTATTGCATTGTTTTATTTATCTATCTTTATTATTGAATATTAAAAACTTTAATTTTACTTGCAAGTCTTTGTGTTATCTCTCTTTACCCATCAATATTTACATAAACTCATAAATTACATAACAAGTGCATGTGGCTGAAACTAAAAGCCACCAGGAGCCAGGGAGTTAGTTATTGGACAAAAGAGACATTGAGGCTGATTTAATTATGTTCTCTAACACTGGAGAAGATAGACTATCATGGGTGAACCTGGGTGATCTAGCAAACCTAGAATGGATCCAGTCCAGGACTGAAAACAATTGTCAACTAACAGCACATGATTTCAGGTTTGTTGGACCACCCAGGTTCTCATAAGTTCTCCAGTCTTGGAGCGCTTTCATAAATCAGATCCAGAGACTGGAAATATACGCCTTCATCTAATACTGTTTACCCCACTTTGGCTTCAGTGAAGCAAGGTTTTGCATGGTAAAGGTAAAGTTTTTATATAATGTATATAAATTAGACACCCAGGCCAACCACATCTGTGCCTTCAAAGACTTGTACAGGGTCATCTTCCAAATCTATGAGGTCTCACTACTCAAGACTATTTGTAAATGAAACTTAGGCAAAAGACGTGGCTGGATGAGCCTGTGGCTGTTCTAGCTAAGCATGGCCAATTAATATTTTAGGTATTTATCCTTTAAATCCATATCAAGGTTTTCAATTTATTTTCATTCCTTTGTATCAATTTTTTATAAGGCTATTTTATTTTAGTCTTTTACCAAATGTTATAAATACGGTAGGAACTCAGATGGTGATCATGAGATGTCATGAAAACAGCAATGAAATGTCACAGATGCACAACAAACTACTTCTCCATAAGTATGCCTGTATTGTCTTCATTGTTTACGTTATTTGCAACATGCATGCTTTTTATTTGCTTACCAACTGGGATTTTAATCTTGATGTGTCAGAAGCACCAGACTTGTAATTAGTTAGGAAATTGTGCTGCATTTGTTAAGTGCAATTTACTAATGATACTGTCATCATTTTTCACATGCGGTCGCGTGACAAGGCTTCCAAGACTGTTTTAATCTATGCTAATGAAAGTAAGAAGTGCATTTCTACAGCTGTGCATTCCATTCCTCTTCAATCAATAAGATGTCAGACAAAACACAATCTCGACTTTTTCTCTTACCATATGTTGAACAATATGAGTCACAGCAATGAGGAGACAACAAATTTGCCACCTTTACATCTTTCTGAAATGTTGGGTTCAGATAACAGCAGTAGACAGTCCCTATATGGACAGTGGAAAAAGATAAATTTAAGGAAATGGGATAATATAAAATATTAAAGTATCAGATGTTCCTTTGCCATGCTGGTTGGATCATAACAAACCCCTTCTATATTTTAAGTACCACTTAACTTCTAGGGTGCATGGTGCTGGGTGTCATGCAATCTCATGTTGGTCAATCCTATTATTCAAGGCACACCCAATGTACAGGTAGTCCCTGGGTTAAGGACATCCCACATATGGACACCTCCTAGACATGAATGGGGCTTCCCTGCTCGCTCCGGTGCAGGACAGAGCCTGGAGGGGAGGGGGCAGTTTGCATGACTTGCAGAAGAAATCTTTTGCTAAACACAGCTAAGGTTGTGGGTGATCGTACGGGGTGAGCTCTTTCTGCAGCCTCTTGTAACTCTTTAATGACCAAGACAAACTCTGCTTTGGTTGTTTCTTTATGCATATCAAAGCACAGTTTGCTCCAGAAGTTAATGAATGTTCAGGCTCCATAAAGATTTTTTTTTTCTTTGTTTGTGAATAGCTCACAATGAGGATTGTATACAGTAACTGACAGCATGCTGCCTAATAATATGTTGGGACAAACATCTGTCCTAATTGCATTTATTAAAATAATGTACCTGTTCTGACTTACATACAAATTCAACTTAAGAACAAACCTACAGTCCCTATTTTGTATAAAACCCAGAGACTACCTGTATCTCTAACCCATTAATATACAAACCATAATAATAAAGCACCAACATAATATGCAGTTCTGTACAAAAAATAGGGGCTGCAAATAACAGACAAATACAAAGAATGACACAGGAGGAGGAAAGGACCCACCCAATCGAACCTAGAGGACCAGCATACTAAAGTGGGCATTGCTGTTATGTGTAACCCCAAGCAATATACCCAGTAATGCTCACAATTAAGCTAACTGGTGTTTTAATAACATCATTCTGCCTTTAAAACCAAAAGAGCTGCATTCCTTCACTGTACACCCCATAGTACTCTATGACATGCGCATGCCATGGAGGTGGAAATGGTGATGAGCCAGTCACATGGTCAACGCTAGAAAACTTTTTTAAAGAAACTGAATTTAGTGTGACATTCATATCCCATAAAAACATAGACATGCAAGGTGACAGCTGCATAAAAACAGTGTGTTTTGTTTCTTAAAGAAAAGAGGTCTCGTTAGTTTAGGTATATGAAATGGCAAAATATTTTAGTTTGACCAGGATACAGTTTACAGGTACAATCAACTGTAACATCCAGCCCTTTAAGACTGCTACAAAAATGTTTGAGCATAACATATTCATATGCCCTTTATTTTAGGAAATAATAATGTTTGCTATAAAAAATCTATTATTATTGCAAAAAGCAAACAGACACAGCAAGATAACCACTAATGTTATAGTATGCGTGCATGTTACATGGTAATGGGGCATGAAAGTGACTAGATACAATAAAATTGGTTCAGTAATTTCATTTATATATGGCCATTTTTCTTATTAGGTCAAAAGTCCACATCAGCTAGATAAATATAAAAAGCAAATTAACGTTCAAAAGCAAATGTGAGCCTGCATATGCATTATTTAACATTGTGCAACAAAATAAGCTATATCAGCAATACCAAAGGACGTTTCCTAGAATGCCAGACAGAAGATGAATACGGCAACAGTTGATCAATATTACGCTGGCTAGCAGTCATCGCAGCACAGATCAGAGCTTACCTTCTCCCAAGAAAGAGATTTGGATCAGAATTTATAGGAGCTGTCCCTAGACAGTATTACTATTACTAAAAGGATTTCTGGCCTAATACACCAGGAATGTCAGATTTACATCTAAAACTGCTGTTACCCAGAGAATATCTGAATAAACTGAATATTCCATGCTCTTCTCTTTTAATAAATGTCAATTATTTTTTACAAAGGGATATGGTAATTTAATAAACCCTGTACAAAGACTTAGAAGTTAAATAATCTGATTTTGTGCACAAATTGGAGAGTTTGTAAGTATTGAGAAACAATTGATATGATGGTTGCCTTTCTTGGTTCCTCTCTGCCACCTTCATACAAAATAAAACTAATAAATAAAACAATTTTCACTAAATACCTCATTTTAGATCCAGTGACATCATTAGAGGGGATGGTGGGGACCTTGTGTAAGAATGATACATAATGACTACACAAAGATTAGTAGGAGAGGGATAAAAGGAAACAAAAGAAAAGAAGGTTGGTTGGAGGTGAAGAATGTTATCTTAGCTGCATTTTTTTCACACAAGCTACATATAATAAAACTTTAAAAGAAATATAATTTTCTATAATTATAATCCATGTGTGGACTTTTTGGGCCTGATTTAATAAAGCTCTCCAAGGCTGGAGAGGATATACTGTCATAAAAAGTGTATCCAGCCTTGGAGAGCTTTATTAAATACACCCCACTATATGTATATTGTATATCTGGGTTTCAAATTTGCAGAATTACAGGTTTTGAAAAAGCACACAGTAAAACCGGAAATAATTTCTGGGGGGTTCCATTCATATACCCCCAAAAATGGTATTCTCTGGTGGACCTCTGGCCCCTGCTGCCTTCCAAAAAATACCAGGAACATTTTGGATTTTGGACCCTCCTTCTAACTACTTCTGGTGGCTCAGGTCATCAGTTTGACCTTGTGTAATAATGATACATAATGACAAAAATTCCAAGCTGAGATGCAGTGCAAAACATCTCGATAGGGTCATATTATTCTGAGAGCCTTAGCATGGCACTCATTAAAATTGACAAGCACAAACCCAAGAAGGCTCAGACACCCTCCTAAAGTGGCACTAAACTTGTTGGTTAGTGGTGATCTTCTGCCATAATCAGGCACAGCATACTTACCAATTATGGTACATACTTGCTTTGTGCTATCGCCCTGCAATAATGATAGGTCCAGGACCTCTCATTGCTGCAGGGATGGGTGCCGCCATCTTCACTGCCAGTTCCATCGCAGACTTTTATGGGGATGAGCTGAGCTCTAAGCTACACAGTTCATAACAAGAAGCCACCAGGAGCCAGGGAGTTTGTTAGAGGAGTTAGACATTGCATGTCTTTTTTTATCAGATAGTACTACCTCCTTATGTTTTTTTGTTTTGTCAAATCAGGTCCACTTTAGGCAAACCTATGAAAGTTCAGTTGAAGAGTTCAAGAACACACAAAATGTTTTATTGAATGATGTTGTTTGTCACAAAAATTCAAGTAGCAGCTTGAAAAAGGTTAGGAAAAACAATTATACCAGAAAGAAAAAGTAACAGAGAAACATGTATTATCTATTTTTTTCTATTACCTTTAGCCTTTGAAATGTATTGTTTCATGATATTAGAAATATATGTTTGTCAGGCATTTTAGCTTAGTTTATTATTTTGTGACTTTTTATTGTGTTTTTTTAATCGATTTTTTTATTGGTTTTATACAAAATAAATAATAATAGAATAATAAATAGAATAATAAAATGGCAAGAACCATTCAAGTATAAACAATTTGTACATTTTTTACACATAATTTATACACATAAAAACGGGAGTAACACATATATACTACATAGAAAAGGACAACATGAAAACAAGGGGGCAAGGTAAAAAGGGGAAGGTGGGACAGGTTGTTCAAGCAGTTCAGAAAATCAACTGACATTTTCCAGAAATGTGCATATGTCTATATAGTCAGCAGTGATCAATCCCAGCCCATGGCCATATAGTATTCAATCCATGGTGACCATATTTTCTGAAACGTAGATACTGAAGCGGTTAGTTCTCATCTTCTCGTTCTATTGAGTTTGAATTTAGCAATTTGCAAATTGTTTGTGATTAGGTCCCCAGATTATTCTTTTACATATTTTCAGTCACTTGGAATATGTCAGCAAAATACAAATATATTAGAAAATGTCAACGTACACCCTTAAGCAGTTTTCCAGGAAATAATAAATCCATTTTGCTTTACTTAGTAATTTGAAACTATCCATAGATGTACTTCTATTGATCTTTTGCCTTTCCCTTTTTTAGGTTTTTGTAATTAGACTGCCTGATTCCAACACTGATAAATGGCATTAGTTACTTGTACATTGTAAAAAAGAACTTTAATGTAAATGAATGGATAAGGAAATTACAGCAAATCAAATTTACTGTATAATTTTGTTATTCAAAAATGATATTAAGGTGCATCTTTTTAAAGCTGTAAAAGCTGTTGATTTCAGCAAACATTTACTGTGAATAAATCTTCAAGCTGCATGTTTTTCAAATGAAAATTTGAATTGAATTGAAAATTAATTGATTCACCACCAAAGATCACATTTAGTGCTTTATAAATACATCCCTGAATCTTTATAGATATGACACATTTGTGATTTGTTTTAATGAATACCAACTCTTTTTTTTATGAAAGGAAAAAAACAATTTTAAATTTACATACATAAATGGATTTTAAAACATGTGGATATAATGTTCAGTGTCTTATATCCCATATCTGTAATTTTGGTTCACAGATATGCACAAGGAAAACTCCTGGAAAACTGGTTATTGTCTCATAGGGTTAAATTTTTTCTCAAGGGCTGAATCTGTTTCCTAATTCAAAAATTCCCATATTATCCATTATTAATCATACCAGTGGATATATTTATTATGAGGAAAGTTATCCAGTTCATTTTTAAAGTTCCATTGTTGATTTTCCTTTTCTACCACATGCAGTAGGAAAATCCATCACTTTCAACTCTTTCTGCCTCTAGCTAAATAAGGAATAAAAACCTCACACTCAACTAATGTTTTCTCGCCCAGCGAACAGGTCTTTGAGTAAAAAGTACATTTTCCATGTCTTTATACTGACTTATATATCTTTTAGAATGGTGTGACCATTTCAATTGTATAGGTGTTATGGTTAGGTACACCTAAACTTTTTGTAATATGGGTGTGCACGACAAAGCCCACCCTCACACTGCAGCCCACACATTGGAAACCCTCAGAAAATTAAAATGGGAGGTTATGGAACAACCAGTTTATTGTCTGGATTATAATCCAATTTACATGTCAAAAAAGCTTTAAAGGGAAGAAGATTATCATGTGATGATGATATGATAGCAGCGGTGTATCAGCATTTTTTGCTGATGACATTTAAAAAATGGTATGATAAATAAGAAAAAAGTTTTTCTATTCCTAAATCTAACTAAAATTGTTATTGTAAAAGGGTAGCATACTCACTAGTAAAAGCATAGTATATTCATTATACAAGTTAATATATATATAGAAGTTACCACAACCATGGATACAAATTTCTGGTGTTGTTCTCATTTTCCAGTTACCCCATTAAAGCTAATGCATACCATACCAACATATTACTCACAATCTGCTGGCCTATATGACCTCAACAAAGTGTACACCTTTTGGGCTTTAAGTCCTACACCATGATCACATTATCAGATAATATGGAAAAGTGAAAGAACATTAAGATATTAAATCAAAGTACACAGCCTCTAGGGGGTGCTACAGCTTGCACAGAAGGCGTGTGAACCTTGAGAAGGGCCAAGAGGCAGAATCTAAATAGAAAACAAATCTTCTCCAGAGCTGCTAGGGGTGAGGATGGGATAATGGATGGGTAGGATGATGCACAATACCAAATCGCTAGGCAGGAGAATTGTCAGGGAAGGCCGGGGTCAAGGCAGGCAGCAAAAAAGGTTGGAAACAAGCAAGGGTCAAGAACAAAAGATCCAGAAAATAGACATAGGTGACAAGGGGGCCACCGCAGACACAGGGAACCCAGGAGAAACAGGTCACATGGAAGACACAGGGATCACTGCAGACACAAAGGAACACTGGAACAGCACAAGGGAACAGACTGGGCAACAAAGGGGTTAACACAAGAGATGGACAAGGGAAGTACTGAATTACCCAACAGATGTAAAAAAAATAATTAGAGGAGCTAGGGGGCTCGGCACTAGTGTAGACACCTTACACGAACCCTGAGTGCTGTGTCTGCACTAGCTAAATAGCCAAGGGTGATTAACAGGCTATTTTCTGATTTGCCGGCGGGAAGGGAGAAACTGATAAAACTTGGAAGAGCAGGTGCGCCCTGGGTCAGAACTGCCTGCATGCGCAGGAGAGAGGCGTCTGTCCAAATAATATCATTCAATTACATTAAAAATTTGCCAACTTTTAGTTTTTTTTTCTTTTTACCTTTTTTTTTTTAATGCAAATTGTTTTTGTTTATTTTGCATATAGTTAAATTTAGAAAACACATGTAATTTAAAAATTGAATATTAAAACAAATTGGGGGAAAAGTGCATTAGAAATGCACTGTAAATTTAATTCAAACATTCTACTTTTTTTCCGGCTTACTTACAGGGAAGTTATTTCAAGCATCTGAGAATGTTTGACTTCCCACCAAATACTTTAGAACTCTTCAGCTTGCTTAGTCTGTTCACCACAGGTATTTATCAGCTCATTACGCCCAGTAGAGGATTTCTCCACAATAATATCAGGACTCAGATGATAACCGTTCAAAGTGAAGGGTACACACTGGGATACCTTGGTGGAATTATTAATAGAGACTGCTGTAAAAAAAAAACTCTACAGAAGAGAGGAAGATTTTTCACCTCACCTAACACATCATTACTTATATTATTATTATTGTTTAAGCTGATTTAAATCCTTTTGTGCTGTAGCACTGACAGGTCTGCCATCACTCAACTGGCTTAGAAAGATTACCGAAATCCCTAAAGGAAATTTAGCCACCTACATACAGTGATCTAGAAACCATTTTTTTAGACTGTGCAGACAAACACGTGTGGTAAAATAAGGAGCCCATACATTACTGAAGTGGCCTTTGCATGACCACATCCTAAACTAGCCACCTGCCCTGTAATTGGAACATGCATAGGTGTAGTTTAGGGAAGTAGCTAGAGGAGACTATGTTGCCAGTCCACCATTTTAATAGCACATACTGGTCCAGGATTGAAAACATTTGCTAACATATAGCAGAAAAGAAATCCTTTCAAGGTTTGCTGGATCACCCAGGTTTACTGATAAAAGTCCATCTTCTCCAGCCTTGTAGAGCTTTAATAAATCAGACCCTTTTTCTTTAGGTGACCCATCCCTAGGGTTCCTTTGGATGTTGCTTCGTGTTCTTTAACTGTAGTTCGTTGATCTACCATCTGATGGTGCCTGCATGATTCTTGGCCCAGTGCAACTTAACAGGTCAAATGGCATGACACCAAAGATATTTTAGCTGTTTGAAAGGCTGAATCATCACTGTTTGGAAAGCATTCTCCTCATTTACTTTAGATCATTTTACTTAAGCAGAGGTTCCCTGAAACTTAAAATGATGGTAAAGGTTTCTTTAGGGTAAAAAAGTTGAGAAAGGTTGTGTTAGGAAATGCTCAACTGTCCGGCGACTCCTGTGCACCATCGTGGTAATAAACACTGTCTGTTCGGTCCAGCAATGTCAATTGCGGCAGCCAGGAGAACTGGGATACCAGCAGCCCCTGCTTCCCTTTAGATGTGCAGCCTGATGGATTTTTTGCATCCCCAGCATCCATTGTTAGGCTGTGCACAGCTGAAGGGGATTCTAGAGGCTGATCAGCTCCTGATTCAGTCCTGCACTGCTATTGGCTGCTGGGATTTTATAGCCTCTCTGCTCCCAGTCACCAGTGCCTGTTGTAGCGTTTAGCTGGGCTAATCTGTGCTGGAGGTCTGATTTACTGTTGCTGACCTTGCCTGTTTCTGACATTGCCAGTTTATGCTGCCTGGACCGACCTTTGCCTGTGACCTTGACTCTGCTTGTGTTTTGTCCTTGTGTACTTTGTTTGGTGGACGAATATTCTGTGTATGACCTCTGCTCTGTATTCTGGACTTGGCTCTGTTGGAATCTTGGTACTGCCATCTGTGGGCTCTTGGTTTGCTGCCAGCCCATTTCCAGACACCATTCCATGCGCAGTAAGACCTGGGGGCAACCGAGTTTTTCTACTGGTGCTGCAGATTTACTTTCCATATGTATAGCACCATTTTATATTACAGTAAAGAATGTTCAGGTTTGGAGGTAATTTAGCCATGCCAGGTTTCTATCAATTCTTATGTGACTTAGAGCTAGCTGTAGTAATGTGCACATAAGTAGAGGTAGCCACACAGTATATTTTTAAGTGACCCTGTTACTATATCAAAAAGACATGCCTGTAAAATTTAAATGTAAATTATTCCTATTGTTTGGCTGAAAAATTAAATCTGAAGAAATGTTTCTGCATTTAGTTTTTTCATTTCAGTGACTGTTGCATACCTGCAAGATACTGATTTTGTTAGGCGTAAATAATTATTTCTACAAACCTAGAACAAGATCTTGTATGGGGGATGAGCAGGCAGTTTAGGTATAAACATTTCTTTTTAAAAGTTATCCTTTCATAAGATAAATATCCACTTGTTCCTAGGGGCAAAAACTACTTCTTCCAGGGGCAAAAACAGGGTAAGGAACGTATAATGATAGCTGCCCTTCCCCCTGCCCCGTGGGTGTTTTTTGACAATTTAGTGTGGCAAATCAAAGCGGAACTAAACTTTAAAAGTAAAAAAATGTAAGCAGTCCTTTAATGCAGAAGGCATAGACTTAGAATGAGTATCTCTTCTGCAATAAAATAAATGTGCCTATCTGATTACAAATGTTTTACATACACTCACCTTTCCTTGCTCTCTTTTGAGTGCTGCCATCTTCATTATGTCTTCTTTTGAGATTTTCAGCCACTTTCAATGTCCAGGACAGAATATGTCATTCCTGCACATGCACAGGTAATATTGCTTGTCCCTTCTGCAATACAAATCCTGCCTGCTTGCAATTTTTCATTATGAAACTATAATTTCACTTTAAGATGGTAGAGGGGTTTCTTACTGAATATTGCTGGTCAGATTCACAGATTACCCCTCAGGAAGAAGCATGTGATTAGCTGTCTCATCAGCTTAATTTTTGCCCTGGGAATTTTCTGCTTCAGACTGAAATTAAACCTGAATGCCTAATGTAGTCAGAAATCCCAGAGTTTCTCCTCAGCTATAAACTTATAGGACAACTATAGTTTGGAGTTTTCCAAAAAAAAGTTACAAAAAGTTAGTATTGGAGTTACGGAGTAGTTGTGTGCCAAAACTTTACCATTTTGTAATAATAAAATTTTTTTTTATGGTTATTAATATGGGCAGCACGATGGCCTGTGCAGCGCTAGGTCCCTGGTTTTAATCTCAGCCAGGACACTATCTGCAAATTACAATGGCCATCATGATGGCCTGTGCAGCCCTAGGTCCCAGGTTCGAATCTCAGCCAGGACAATATCTGCGTAGAGTTTGCAAGTTCTCCCCCTAGGTACACCTCTGGGTACTCCGGTTGTCTCCCACATTCCAAAAACATGCTGTTAGGTACTTGGCTTCCCCCCGAATTATTCAATTTATTGTTTTTAAATGATTTTGTGTTTCAAACTTTATTATACTCATACTATTATATTATACTATAAAATAAATTTTCATGAAAAACAATTTACCGCTTTTAGACATATAAAACCGGAAAGAAATGAACCGCTAGGGAGGTTAAACACCCAGGTTTACAACAGGCGTATACTTATTGAGTGTTGCTTGGCACTTATTTTTTGTCTTTTAATCAAACATTTTTTGAGGAATTTGAAGAATTAAATACAAAAAAAAAAAATGAAATAGTATCCAATAAAGCTTAAGAGAGCCAGTAGAATTCCAATTACAGAAAGTTTGTAATACTGCAGTAAAAACCCATCAAAATCCCACAAAGGACAAATATACAGGTTCAACAAATGGGGCAATAGGTGGAAGGGGAGGGAAAAAGAAAAAGGGGGGGCAGGTAGGGGACAAGGTGGTCCCACAAGTATCGGAACCTAGTGAAGGAACACCACAGACACCACAACTAGCTTCTAGGATAAAGCTTATGTATAAGCAGGACAATAGTAACAGAGTCACACCATATGCTTTGGATTTTCTCCTCAAGGATCGTCTCTCTCAAGGAAGCTGTGAGTTTTTTAATTAGCATTACATTGTTGACCCTTGGAAACCATTGGATCATTGTCGAAGTCCACGCCTGATACAAAAATAAGGGACACAAGCAGATGTAGGAAGAAGAATCTCGGTGTGAAGGAAGCTAAGCAGTCAGTAAAATTCTGTAAAATCGGTTTTGGTAGACTCTGCTCCAAAAGGGGTGAACCTTGGGAGAGGCCCGAAAAACATGGATCAGCGTCCGTCCCCCAATTAGAATTACAGCACCAGCATCTGTTGGAGATGTCTGAGTAAACAGTATGTAGAAGGGCAGGTGTGATTGTGTAGGTTCCTGATAGAATGTGCTGAGGGGACAGAAGAGAGAAAGAAACCACAAGGTAATTTTCCGATTTTAGGTATAAATGGTGGGAATGAGCCGGGTTTAAGCATGAGCACATTAAGAATGAGCACACTGCATATTTTGAAAAGATCTTAAGTGTAGCACCTATAGTTGGGTAAGTTCAAAGAATACCATCTGAGCTCCACAAAACTATGTAAATGACATTTCTGTGGTGAACTGTTCTTTTATCACCAATTGTTTCCAATGCCAATTCTGCCAATGTAGATAAGTCGCGGTGGAGTAACATATCCAGTAAACCTAATCCTTTTCGCTTCGAGCCAGGCAAAAAATTGGAAATTGAGCTTTAGTTGTTTTTGGGACCATACAAACTGCAGGAAAATAGTATTAGGATTAAAAAAGAATAATGATGAATGATGTTTTTTTAGGTTAAGGCCGGTAAAAGAATTTTAGGTTTTACCACCATGCATAACAATGCTACAACAGCCAAACCAGGAAAATGTCCCTGACGAACATAGTTTTATATTCTGGGAATTTGAAACAGGGAAGGAAATGAATAGCATACACTTGGATCACATCTTTGGGAATGCACACCATTAAATAAAATATTGAATTTGAACCTCACTGGCACATATTTTTTATGTATCTATTATGTGCAGTCATACAATTTGCCTATTATGTCATCTGAGTGTTAAGAGTGTGGGGTTCAACTAACTGGTGGGATACGTAGGTCTGAAATTTATGTTGAAATTTGGTATCTATTTTTCAAAGTTTTTGTATGTGATAAACTTATCACCTTGGTAGCCTTGTGCTTCCCATTCCTTATCTTACCCTTCCCTCTCTCTAATTGTACACATGTACTATGATTGTATCTACCCCCTTTTTTTCTTTTTTGTTATTATATGTTAAAACTGAAAACTTTTATCAAAAATGTTTGAAACAAAAAAAAATGGTTAGCTTGAAAAGAAACAGGTGAAACTAGTGCAATCTAACATCACCTTTCTGTAAAATGGGCTGAAAATGCGTTTTTATTTTATTTATGTTGAAATTTGGTATCTATTTTTCAAAGTTTTTGTATGTGATAAACTTATCACCTTGGTAGCCTTGTGCTTCCCATTCCTTATCTTACCCTTCCCTCTCTCTAATTGTACACATGTACTATGATTGTATCTAACCCCTTTTTTTCTTTTTTGTTATTATATGTTAAAACTGAAAACTTTTATCAAAAATGTTTGAAACAAAAAAAAATGGTTAGCTTGAAAAGAAACAGGTGAAACTAGTGTAATCTAACATCACCTTTCTGTAAAATGGGCTGAAAATGCGTTTTTATTTTATACACATATTGTTCCCCAATAAATGTAAAATGCTTTTTCTGTGAGCTTAGTTTATGTATATCATCTTTCAGTTACAGTAAACCCATTTGGATCACTTTAAATGTATTTCTGATATACTCAGCCACAAATCTGAAAGCCTAACATAATTCTAATGTAAATCAGTAAATTCTAGATATTTATTTGCACTGCAGAAGAAAAATCCCTATTGTACAGTGACCTAAGAAGATTTAACTTTTTTCAGTTTCTTTTAAATGCTTATGCTTAAAGTGTGCAGAGTTTCTTAATGACATTTTTACTAGACCATTAGCAGAAAAATTGCAGTACATTCTAAGGATTTAGATCCTCAAGAAGCTTAAACTATTCACATTAATTTCTTCAGAATGAATTCTTGGCACAGGCAAGTTGAAGAACAAATGTTTTTTTTTAACCTGATTTCAATCCCATAAACTGTGCACTTTTATACCATATATGTAAAAATTTAGTATGAAGTAATGATACTTTAGTGGTATTTTCTCTGACACAATGTAAAGCTATTGCGAGCTTGATTTGCACTGTGCCTGTCCCAGAAGGCTAAAACACCCACTACCTAACCTCCAATGCTACAATACAGGTAGTACCTAACCTCCAATGCTAGATATACAGGTAGTCCCCGGGTTACATATATGATAGGGACTCTGGGTTTGTTCTTAAGTTGAATTTGTATGTAGGTCAGAACAGGTGCATTATTTTAATAAATGCAATTAGGACAGATGTTTGTCTCAACAAATTATTAGGCAGTGTGGTGGCAGTTACTGTATAAAATCCTCACTGTGAGATAATAACAATCAAAGCAAAAAAAAAACTTTATGGAGCCTAGACATTCATTAACTTTTGGATCAAGTAGTGCTTTGATATGCAAAAAGAAACAGCTGCAGTGTTTGTCTTGGTTATTAAAGAGTTACAAGATGCTACAGATCAGTCCAGCTCTTAAGATCACCCACAACCTTTGTTGTGTTTAGCAAAAGTGTTTTTCTGCAAGTCATGCAATCCTCTCCCCTCCAAGCCTCCAACCTGCACACGAGGGTGCAGGGAACCCCGTTCATATCTAGGAGCCTTTGTATGTCAGATGTCCTTAGCCCGAGGACTACCTGTAGTTACAGTTTGTAGCACAATTAATTATATGATGTCAAATTTCCAGGGTATGTGGCATCATCTAGAAAATAAGAATATAACCCTGGATAATGTTCTAAATAAATATATTACTCTATATTTGCAGCTTTTTATTTTGGGATCCAGGCCCAGAGTATCCTAAAAGGAATGGGTGGGCCAAGTACTTCATCCTTTTTCCAGGCCAGCGATTAGGAATGGCTCTGAAGCACCTGGCCATTGATTATAAACCTTTGAGACAGGGGAGTTGTAGCCTGAGGCTGGGTGGTTTAGGACAGGCAGACAGGCTATTTGCAGCCTGTGAGCTGTGAGAAGGTCTTACCAATTTGAGGACTGTGGGACCCACAGAGAGAGCCAGAAGGATAAAATTTGGTCATGTTGTAATAACGTTGATCTCTTGTGAGGGAAAATCCTGGTTTTTGTTGTGTTTTTGAAGACTTTTATAAATGAAAGTGGGCAACGCACCCTGAAATTGAAATGAAGTCTGGAATACCTTCCTGCAGTTGTGCATTTTAAAGTTAATCCCCACAAGCTATATTTATTCATTGTTTGATTTCCCATCACAATTGCTCGGTGTCAACTATGAACTACAAAAAAGAAAATAAATGCTTGTGCATTTTACTTTTAATATATTCAACACTTAAGATCAACATGGGTGGGGGGGGCAAAAAGAAGGATGCAGTGGCAGTAGACACAGAAGTGGTAGGGTATAGGTGAAATGAACTTTTTAGACAGCTTAGGCACAATGGGCCTGATTTATTAAAGCTCTCCAAGGCTGGAAAGGATACACTTTAATCAGGGAAGCTGGGTGATCCAGAAAACTTGGAATGGATTTCCTAAAAGTCATTTGCTATTTGTTAGCAAATGTTTCCAATCATGGACCAGATCTATTCTAGGTTTGCTGGATCACCCAGATTCATTGATGAAAGTGTATTTTCTCCAGCCTTGGGGAGCTTTAAAAAATCAGACCCAATATTTCAACTGTATTAGAGTGGATGACCTAGAACTTGTCTTGTCTGAACTTGAACTCAATTTTCCTCTTCTGACTGTTCCTCCTAGACACAAACACCAGTCAATTTAAGTCATAAATAGGCAATTTTCCTTACTTATACTTTCTCCTATGGAAAATCCCAGGGATCCTAAAATAGTCAACAACAAGCAGTCTGAAGCATTGATTCAGCATTCAATCTCCAGACTAATAATGATGGGCTTGAAACGACCAGACGGAGAGGACAAAGGCATTTCATGCACTGATGGAGGACAAGGAGGACAATCAGCCAAGGAAGGAAGATCAGAATATGTCAGGGTGTCCAGTTAGACCTTCACAGGTCAGATCCTAGATAGATAGATTTATTTTATTCCTTATTATTGCTAGGATGTATACTGTACCCGTTAGGAATGGGATACTATCTATTGTTGTTCTTCAGGTCTGTGCATGTTCTATATCAGACAATCAGATTTACAGAGCACAGAAGAGTTTATATCCCTAAGCAATTTCTATCCAACAAACAATCTTGAATCTTTTGATCTTCTGGAAACTTATAAGGAATACACATCTTGTGTATAGAAATAAAGCATTTAGTCTGCAGGGCTCTTCATTTTAGTGCTAAATATTGTGTAACCATGGAAACACATTTTCTGACATACAGTAATTTTCTCTGCTGACAAAAATGGATGTAACTATTGTGTATTCTAGTTGAATTTCTCCTTAGATTTAAATAGATTATGTTACATTCTTCTAAGTTTTTAATAGCTTCTACACATTAGGTCTAATTGAAATGACAAAGCACAAAATAACGAGGTTTTTATAATGATACATATATCAAACCTGGCAAGCATACTTGGTCTTTTTAAATGTAAGAAAATATTGGAAAATACTTATTTCACTAAAAACTTTGACATGAAACTGGTGATTTCCTGCACAATACACACTTTATTATTAAAAAGTATGTTATCTTCAAAGGCACTGCTTGAAAGTCATTTCCCACCCAATTTCTTGACCTCCCTATACAAAAATAAAAACCATAATAGTCAAATCGCTAACATACTTAAGAGGATACACTTTCATCGCTTCAATGTCATTTGCTATTTGCTAAAAGTTTTGATTTGTGGACCAGATCCATTCCAGGTTTGCTGGATCACCCAGCTTCACTGATGAAAGTGTATCCTTTCCAGCCTGGAGCGCTTTATTAAATCAGGCCCAGTATCTAGCATACTCACACCCCATAAGTAGACCGCATGGGTGTATACATATGATGTTAATCTTGGGTTATGCTACACTTACAAGTGTTTCTGCTGCTTTGGATAGACTTTGGTGCTTTAGATATATTCACACAAGTTGTAAAGATGGGTATTTTGCATTCATGTTGAGTTTCAGTTATTTTAAGATTATTTAGGACCCACAGTGGGCCGCAGTGTTCTGCCGCTGGGGATAACTGTGATCCCAACTTTCAAGTGAACCAAAGCAGTTTAGAACCAATTTTACACCTAGCTGCATGCGGCTGTGGCACATTTCAGCGTGGTTACCAAAGGCCTTTATGGCCGCTAGATTGTTTTTGAAAATTTCAGCCCTGGCTGCAGCCACATGCATAACGGCTTACCTGGTTACTGGGAGCTTCCACAGTTTCACACCATGGGATAGGGCCCTTTTGTGTGATTTTAGAATTATGCTTCACAATTTTGTTTAGCGGTTTTGTGATAGTAACTACCAAGCCAATATTATCAAGCAATAGATGTTACTGTGATTGCACAAACAATAACTAAAGAAGGTGTTTAACCAATGGTATCAGTAAAAATTGAAAGAAACCTCTAAATGAAAATCCTTCAAAATATTAGATGCTAAATTGATGTTTGATGTTTGGCAAGATTCAAATATGTATTTTTTTATATTGCAGAACTAAATTTTTGTTGGTTTGGGTAAACTGATGCCATAATCAGCATTTCAGCATTGTTGGTCCTTTTGGTCCTCTGTGGCCCTCTTTTTAGCCACAGGTGATATAAATCCTGCACATGCGGAAGAGTTATTTTGTCTAGGTCTGATCACAGTGGTGTTGCCTATAAAGCCAAGCTTAACGCTGCATGGTGCTTGTACCATACAATAGGCCTTATTATTAAATATTTTCAGGACTGGAGATGATAGACCTATAAGGGAGAGCCTGGGTGATACAGTAAACCTGAAATGGATCCTGGACCAGATCCATTTCAGTTTTGCTGGATCATGCAGGTTCATCCATCAAAGTCTATCTACTCCTGTCTTAGAAATCTTTAATAAAACAGGCCCAATTTAAGCAAAAAAAAAAAAACTAAGAAGCCACCAGGAGTCATGGGAAAAGTCTGCTAAAAACCTCAACACAATGGAAGAAAACAAACAGTGTATTGTGCAAAGAATGTGTAATCAAAATAAAAATATATGGCTATGGCTAGGTTCAGAACTTCATCATGATCTGGCAATCCTGCACAGCTCCTGGCTTGGTAACTTTCACTACAGTGCTGGTTCTTTAAGATTTGGCAGCAGGCAGCAGTGAGTGGTACCAAGCCCATGAGAGAATACAGCCTATAGGAGAACGAATGGGGATGACAGTGAGCAGTTAAATACTGCTCACTGCCACCTGCTGTCGAATTGGGATTGCTTGCTCTCTATGCAGGTCTGATCCTGTCTTTACTAAACATTCACTGCAGATACATCAATCACTGTATTTTATACCACATGACCAAGAAAATACACTTTGCATTGAGAGTTTAGTCAAGCCACATTCACTACATTTTAAATATCTCTTTTAAAAAGGTGGTGACATTTGAAATACAGAATACATCAGGAAAATGTTCCCTAGACTTTTTATATGTGAGTCAGTTAACCTTTGCATAACTAGAGAAAAAGTGCACTTACATGTGCAGTCAATCCTATTTGATAGAACATAAAATAAAAAATGTTTTTAATATTGAACAATGTTTTAATACTATAATCCACAGGCTACATTTGTCTCTACATGCTAAAAATACAAATTTCTCAATAAGATCTTCAGCTTGCATGTGATCACTATAACTTTTAATTAAGTTACTTGCTAATATGTTTTTTTTCATGATATACTCATCATACTTATGAAATACAGGATTTGTAGCTAGGTACTGCTTATTAAGACAAAATTACTCCTTAAATGAAGCACTTGTCACTGATGGATTACATTAAATGCTTACACACATTGTTTACACGGAATACAGGAACTGATATTGCTCCTTCTAAAAATGCAAGCTTCCTGGCAGTCTAAGACTTAAATACATCTGGCCTTCCCATGTTTGGAGGCTGCATGCAGGCACACCAGGGCAGTAACAGGATCCATTCAGAATAGGGAAACAGAGTACAACACAAGCTCATTGCTATTAACACTACAAGAGGGGATTGAAGTAAGATAAAACTGATTGAGAATCATGGATAGTGAGGTTAATCACAGTATTACCATTATTAAAGATAATTAGAGAAAGGATAAGTAAAACAGAAAACGGCTTTAAGTTATATTTGCTACACTGCTGCCCCTGCCTGATCTGGGGCTATATGTGCCATAGGAACCAGATCTTTCTGTCTCCTCCTTTTCCTGAAGAAGCAGATTTATTCAGTGAAATGCGTTGAAATCAGAAAGGTTTTCCCCCATATAGGTGGGCAACCTAGACAGGAGTATATAGTTATATCTATCGCACATTTTATATGGTTTTAAAATTTTTTGGTTTTTAATGTTGTTTTAATAAAGATTTGTTTTAATAAGCTACATGTTCAATTTGATTATGGTTGGCCTCTAAAGTCCCAGATATTGAGTTAATCTCAAAGTTTATTTGTTTACTTAAATACATCTGGAACAGAACAAGTCTAAACTTCTGATATACAAATGTGTTCTAGGCCTATTCCTTAGTAATAATAGTTCATGTATTTCCCGTAGCAAACATATGCTAAAATATCTCATGTGTATACAAAACACTAATTTCCTGGTTGACTGCACAGTAATTAGTAGAATTGGTTCCTGGAGTTACAGAAGTTTCTTTATTACTAAAACTCATTGAGTTGCATGTATTTAAATTACTAATTTTCACAATTTTGATATTAAAGTAAACCACTGTAAGCATCATATTATGTAAAACAACATTAGTAATTATGACTGTACTTATTATACAGGATTTGCATAAATCATATAAATTATTTCCATTTTTAGCATTGTTCTATAAAAGTTCTTATTCTAGGTTACAAGTCTTACAAATAGATAGTCTTTGGCACTGCCAGGTAGAACAAGGCTGCAACAATTAGTACCCTAAGCTGAAAACTACACTAATTATCCCACTTGTGAGTTTGTAAGGAAAACAGGAAAAATGCACTGTTATACTGACAATCCACTTGCCAATATAGTCAGAATTTTGGAAGCTTTCTATCAGCTTTCAAACAAAAAGATGGTTGTAAGGAATTTAACAGCTTGCAGCAATCAGCCACCTGTTTTAACCTTAGTTTCCAGTGACCATACAGATCCGTTTTCACAATTTGGTTATTTAAGGTTGGAAAACAAATGAAACATTGAGATTTAGATTGGGGCAGATGTTTAATTTCCTTGCAGACACGTTTTTGTTTGAAAGGTGATGAAACAATTCCACAACTGTTTATGGCCAGCAACAAGCCTTGTACACACATAATCAAATGCATCTCTCTCAGAAGTTCTAAGTGTTTATCAATGTATGTAGGCCATTTTAGAAAAAACATGAACCATTGCCAGCATAATACAAAACCATTGCCAAATATAGCCTCTTTCAGATCTAGAGTAAACCGCAGTGGTTAACTGCATGCTCAAAAATTCTCCCAACTGCCCCCGAATGGGAGTAAGTTATTGTTGCAGTAGTTCATGGCGGGGTTTCAGAATGCAACCATCTGCTTCTATTGAATAGGGATGCAATCAAACTGCAGTGAGCTGTGGTTGAATATGGTTGGGCTTGCTTTGCAGTTGTTGCTGGAGCTGTGGAGGGGGCTCTGGAGATGGCTTTGGCTGTCTAATCTTGGTAAGTGCGCAACCCTGGGAGCATTAGTTTAAGTCAAGGGAAGAAGCCAAACAAGATAACTGTGAAAGTATACTTAGATTTAAAAAGTTTATGTCTGATCTAATATAAAATTATTAAACTTTCTACTTTTAGTTTTAATTTTGCATGTGTTACTATGGTTAGTAGTAACATTAGTGGTAGTAGATTATGTTGCAGTAAAAGAATGAGAAGTAATAGAATTATTGTAGATATGGTAAAATAAACAATACGACTAAATGTATGTGAACTCTTCTCCAAATTATTAGGTTTGGGTGTTTTCAGGAAAAAGCTACTGTTAATGCTAAAGGATTCAGTAAATGAGATGTCCAACAAGCTTATGCAGGTTTGGTGCTTGATCGTTTCCAGTGACAATTATCTGACGTCCGTAAAGGGCTTTACTGGCAATGGTCTTATCTGGATCATATCTATAACTAGCCCAGTCTTTCAGTGATTGTTTAAGATGTCTACAAGACAGTTTCCTCGTGTTTTTGTTATGGCTCTCCAACTTGCATGTGCACGGTGCAAAAAGAAGGACTGCCTCAAATGGAATAAAAGCATCAGTCTTTCCAAATCCAACCATTGCTCTGATACCTTATGACTTGTTACAAACCAAATCAGAATGAAACCGGATAGATGTGAACTTTGAAAGCTAAGGTGGTCATACTGTAATATAAATTCTAAATTATACCAGCAATATTTACTAACAGAACCAATAATGCTGATTATTTTAAAATAGGAAATCAATTCAGTAAATGTATGGTTATATTTTTTTTTAAGAATAGAAATGATTGGAAATCTTGTTTTGGAAGGATCACAGTGTCGCAATGTGTTCAGTTTTTAATGCTGTTAGACATCCCCAGGTTGAATTGTAGATTTATATTTTCTTTTGTGCAGGTTGTCTCACAGCTGGCAGTGCTGATGAAAGGCTTAATTCTACATAAAAACAAAATTACCAGCTGGCATGAGGCTAGATGTTGTGTACTAATTGGGAAGCACAAAATATGATCCATCCAGGAAAGACACTGTTTACTTTATAAGTTACCTAAAGTAAAGAAATGTGTCATAATAATAATATTCTGTACATGCTGTATCACATAGGTACATTCATATCTGGAAATATTCGCAAACAGAAAAGCTCCATCACAGTTACCATTCTTGGACAGACTTAAACTACATGCACCACTTGCTGAGTGAGGCTTAGAGAAAAAAATATGCTAAGCCCTAGTACCTAAGGCTCCATTCTGCTCAATAAATCCTATAAGGCAAGATGTGTACACAGCAAAAATTAAAATAGAAACAGACAAATTGTATAAAACCATGCTGGTGTATAAATGCAAAAAAATGTTTATGCCAGGTTTTGCAATCAACGTTCGTTGGATGAGAACATGATCCAAAATATGTCAAGTACTCCCTGAAAAAAACCTAGATTCTTGATTGTGAGTTCATTACCATAAGGTTGTGAATGGTGTGGCCAAGGCACAGTGTCTAAGGAGCCATTAGTTTTTGCCAAGGCACTCCACAGGGCAGGCTTCACTGCAAAACGACTCCCAGGATGCGGCCCTAGACACACCAGTTAAAGAACGAAGTACCAAGACATTAGACAACTTCTAAGTCAGTGATATGGCTAAGGTCGTGATGGGCAGCTAGCAGAGTCAGCAGTGGCAGGAATAACCAATAATCACAGGAGGAACAGTGAAATTCTGAAAGTCACAGAGGTCATGAAAGGCAATAGGAGATCTCAGAATGGCACACAGGGTCACTGGAGTCACAAGTCATTAGGGTACAAAGGCAAAAGCTCAGGGATAGTGTATCCACTCATTGAGATGATCTTCCTTCTATAGTATTAACGTTTTATGTATGTATGTTTTTTATGTTTTTATGTATTTTTTTTATACAAATATTGAGGTTTGTTAACAGGAGCTTCAAACATAGTAGTTGTGTGTTTCCAGTATAAGCATGGTATTTTGAACTTTGCTTTAAGACCTTAAGTTAATAAGTTTTGTGAAAAGAGAATTTTTTTTTTTTTTTTGCTTCCTTATAGTGAACTGCATCTCATTACACCAAATAAATAGAATAATCAAACATGCAAGGATTTAAAGGCTATGTCTGCATTATTAACTCCTGCATGTCACTTTTCTTTTTGGAGCAGGCAATGGTATCAAGCATGATATATTTTCACATATTTTAGTTTACAAAAAGCTTTATTTAATATCATGTTGAAATATTTTATAACACAAAATGTAAATAAACAGGAAATAATGCCAACATATAGCAATAAAAGGACACTAACCTTTAAAAAAACTGCAGAACTGTCATTTCCATTAGGGTCACAGGTCATTTCAGAAATATGTTTCTGACTTTCTGTGTTAGAGATCCACCAGCACTGTATTTGTTTGTCACAATAGTTAAAAGATGAACTAGCCCAAATAGGTGTTCCGGACTGCTTAGATGGCTTGATCCATTTGGCCACTTAATAAAAAGAGTAAATCTTGTTTCCTGTGCGCCCGCCAAACTCTCCTGATTTGGCACCAGAAGTCACAAGATCGTCTTCTGTGTCAGCTCCCCTGGATACAGCTGCATCCAGTCTCCTTCTTGAGTCCCACCAAAAAGTTATGATTATAGCACCCACAAACAATTGGCCATTAAGACTTTTCCTTTTTAAAAATGGTGTTGCATTCTGGGAGGGGCTGCTCATCCCATCTTAGTTTTCACAGATGACATGAACCTTGAATATCTGAGGACCACCAAATGTCCTGGACCTTGAGAGGCACATTAGGATCTCTTTTCATTTGTTTAGATTTTCACAAAACATTTCAGCCCAGATCCAAGAGCTCCAGATGCACTATTCCACATGTCTTCACATATGCTTATTTCCAGGTGGCACCCCAGACTTCAGTCTTCCTTGACCAAGAGTATTACCTGTCATCTACCCAGCCCTGGTACCTGATCCCTAGCTGTGCCTACATCATAGCTTTCATTCCAGCTTACCCCTGGTAGAGAGGGCCCCTACCTGTTCTTTTCCATGCGGCAAAGTAATCTTAGTGACCATTAAGGTCACCAGACCATCACTGCAAGATGCTCTGATGAGTGTGAAACTCTACACACAAAGTAACACTGTTTCCCTTGCCAGGAGACGTAGCCCTAACAGATGATGATTATAAGGAAGAGAACACAGTGGGGTACGTCCCCCTCATTCTCCCGCTCCCCTCTCTATAAAACTGTACAGTGCTGTGTGTACATTCTAGTGTGACTAAAATAAAAATCAGGGAAAGATCTTTCCAGTGATTTTAATCTGATGTGTTTTTGATGTGTAGATGGTCATATTTTATTTTTAGAAGTATAAGCAAGTTACATTTTTTAGTAGTGGAAAGATTATTATTAATGCTCATTCACACCACAATGCTATGTGCATCATGAAATGTTGCAAATGTTGCCCCAGCTTACAAACACAGGGCCCCTTAATTGCTCCCCTTTCGTTGGATCCCCAGGTTCCAAATCACAAACCAAGTGCTAGATCTATGTTTAAAATTATCTGTAGTAAAGTGTATTTTATTTTTATTTGTAATGTATTTTATTTTAGATGTATTTGAATTTAGAGGTTGTTTCCATCACAATGCATGTGCTATATGATCCCCTATCCACACAACGCCTTTCTGTCCCCTGTCCACTCAGTATCCCCTGTATTTTTGTCCCATTCTGTATACTGCAATGAACATTCCATATATTCTGTAACTCCTTATTCTGCATGTTGTACTATATGTCCTGTATTCCACACAAGCAGTGCCCCTAAAAACATCTAAATTTAGAGATGTTTTTACACATGACTCACAATGCACTTATATTTCTCTGAACCACACTTGCTTTCCATAGACCTATGTACAGGTTTTACTTCAAAGATACTTTGCCTGCACTCAACCTACAAATAAGAATTACCATGGTGGTCTGATATGCTTGATCACTCCTCCTGCAAACACAATACAAACTAATACAAACCTGTTCACCTTATTCTAACAGTTTTATGTATTTGTACACTCCTGCTGTGTGTGGCAATATGATTTTTTGAATTTTTAGTACAAATTGTATTCAGTAGATATATTTCCCCAGCTCAATCTAAACTGTAAAGTCAGAAGCAATTAACACTTATGCTGGACACTGAGAAAAAACTATTGAGTGAGTTGTTTATATTGTATATGCAATACCTTTGTACTTTCAAGACACTAATCAACACTACCACACCTATGAACATTATGTGAGAAGTTACAATGCAGTTTCATTTCGGTACATAACCCAATCAATGAGTAAATATACAAAATAACCCTTTACTGAATAAATGGTGTTTTTAAAGACATATGTTAAATATGGTAAAATGCATTGTGCTCTAATTCCTTACATTTCTGACCCACAGTTAAAATAGAAAACACATCTACCATAAGCAGTAGTGTGCTTCAGTCGCTGTCACTCTCCCAAATGGCCTGACCTAATAAAAAATAATGAGCAGAACAGTTACTCCCGAAGGGTACATATTGTTGCTGCCTGGAGGCCTTCACGAACAACAAGAAAACATCTGTAATTTTAGTTTAAAACTAAGGCTAATTTCATAGTCTTGGATAGACATAAAAGATACTCATGTGACAAAAAAACATGTAAACTGTTCTGCTGTTCATCAGTACAATTATGGCAATATGTGTTCTAGCTTTAATACAATGGCATTACCAGACGGTAAACCTGTACTAGTCTACTACGGAAAACATTTACTGTATTACATTTTAGGGACTTAAAAAGCTAAAGCAAAATTGAAATTGTTTAAAACAGCCAACCGGAGAAAATTTGGGGGGTCCATGGCTCTGGTTGGTGCACCCCTGAGCGGGGTCAGGAGAAGGACCCCGCTGGGGGGACGCACCGGACAGAGCCGCAGACCACGTCCTTCGAGCAGTTTCCAGGCCCGGGGAAGTGGGTGGGCTGTGTCCCCGCACACAACCCGCCCACTCTCCTATTGCAGGCTCAAATCTGCGATTGGAGAGTGGGCGGGGTTGTGTCATAATGATGCCACTCGGAAGGAGGTTTCTCCCCTTTGAGTGACACCCAAAGGTTGGTGCCACTGGTTTAAAAGATATCTAAACTCAAGAACAAAGGTTTATTATATTGCAGCTTACCAGTCCTTAAGCTAAATAAACACATGCAATAAGTGTTGTTGGAAAGGAACTTTCACGATTCTTCCCAAAGACTAAGGACTGCACGATGCATGAACGAGTGCTGTACTTATCACACCGTTCTGCTCTATGGAGAGGGAAGGGGGAGAACAACGAAGCGACACCCTGCTGTGCGCGCTCCCCCTTCCATTAAAATCCTTCGTCATCCATTGTCCGTGGATCCACCAGGGCGATTGTTCGGACGACGGGCGCTGTACACTTACCAGATTCTCGTCCGATATCAGCCCTGAGCTGATTATCAGAGAACTATTGGACGTGTGTACTAGTGTTGATGTTCGAATTCGGGTTGTCCCTATATTCGACCCGTGAGAAAAAAAAAAAAAGAATAATTTATTTCGTATCTGTTTTTTATTTTAAACTTGTTTTTTTTATTTTTTACAGGTTATCCTACAATGACATTATGAATCATAATGACATTGTGGGATTTCTGGACCGTGGGAACTGTGCGGTCACAGTTAATTGAAAGCAGGTGCCTTCAATTAGCTGTAACCGCAGGCAATAGGAGGGCAATGAATGGAAATACTATGTTCATTCATTACCTCTACTGCTCTGTGATTGGCTGAGAAATAGACCAATCACAGAGCAGTAGAGGTATGAATAGACATAGTAATTCCATTCAACCTCTATTGCCCTCGTATTGGCTCCAGGGGAGCAGAGCTGTCAGCATAAAGCTCCGCTGATTGCTCTGCTCCCTGAGTTGCTGAGGAAAGGGAAATCCTGGCTTTCCCTTTCCTCAGGGAGCAGAGCAATCAGCGGAGCTTTATGCTGACAGCTCTGCTCCCCTGATCCTGGAGGCAATACGAGGGCAATAGAGGTTGAATGGAATTACTATGTCCATTCATACCTCTACTGCTCTGTGATTGGTCTATTTCTCAGCCAATCACAGAGCGTTTTCCTGTGTTTATCCAGCGTTTTAATTTTTTAAATGTTGCAAGCAACGTTTAAGATAACGCTCAAAAACGTGCCTGAAGGAAACGTCCTGGTGTAGATTAGCCCATGGGAATGCAGTCCGTGTAGACTAAAGCTGCATACACACGTCCAATAATTATCGTTAGAAACAACCGATGAACAACCGATTGGCCAAAAAAAGGGACCAAGGACACCGACGAACGAGGATTGTCGTTGGAAATGAACGACCGCCACGGTGGATCTGATTGGCCGACGATCTTTCACTATCTATCATGTGTACGGTCGTTCAGTGATCGTGCATGTTTCTGCGGTACACTTTCTCCTTTACATGTCCCTCCCTGCATCGTTCAAGTGGTTGTATCTAGTGTGTGGACGCTGTTGGTGGATTATATATGAACGATCATATTGTTACAGCATGTACAGAATTGTGCACAATATGATTGTTCAAGTATAATCATGCATAATCGTTGATCGGTCGTAATCGTTCATTTTCTAACAATAATTATTGGAAGTGTGTACCTAGCTTTAGCCTAAAATTGATTTGACAGGTGCACTAATATTCATGCGAAGCACAGGGGTATGGAATAGTGTTATGTATCTTTTTATATTGTATCTTTTTATGTATCCTTTTACAATGTATCTCTTTACATCTGTTTGGAGGCTGTAGAAGCTCTTCACAGTGCTGAAACAAACCCGAATTTTTCTCCCATTGACTTTAATGGGATTCGAATTCGAATTCGACCACCCAAATTTTTTTGCTGTATTCGGCCGAATAGCTGTCGAATCGAATAGTGAGCTATTCGACCAACACTAGTGTGTACACAGTCTTAGATGTGCTGAATGTTTCCCGAAAGTATTTGATGATTTCAGTGAAAATGCAAGTGCCCTTGTCACTAAGCTGAATTGAAAGCACAAACAATGTTATCATTCCTCAGTAAACTACTACCCCCCCATGATTGAAGAGAATAAAGAAAGCCTATTGGAGTAAGTAGAAAGCAAAAATTTCATCCTAATTACAATTGGTAACAGATTAATTAGGGACAATCCCCAAACCATTATTCCTATACTACAGCCTACAGGGTTATAAATAATATTTGTATATTTTCAATATGAACCGAACTGCATTTATCTCTAGTTTAACAGATCAGAGCTGTCAAAGACATGCTGTTTATATGGGATCGTCATCTACTGGTGACCAACGATAATTCACAAAAGATCATTTAAGAGCTAATGACCCATTATAACAAACTCAAGAGCACAAAATACTTTAAAAGGTAAAAATTGTGAAAAAAGATTCACAGGTAGCCCATGTGATTTTAGGTTTTTCCCTTCTACTTAAAAGTTAAACATTATACACCACGATGTATTTATTCACAACAATTTATTTGGCAATCTTATGAATTGCTGTTTTGAATGTTAGCAGTGACTACTATCCTAGGCTAATACTCGAGTCAATATATTTTACCTTAATTTTGTTAAACATAAGTACCTTGGTTTATATTTATATATATAGTTAATTATTGCAAATTACATATCTCTGTGGCCCTTTCAACAGAATGGAAAACAGAATTAAAACTCAGATAAGTTAGCGTATGATAACGATAACACAAATTATTAAAACTTAACAACACCACTTAAACCCATAATTTTCAAATCCTTGCAAGACTCAAACATAAATCTCCAGTTCCAGGTCCTTGAAGGCATTAACCACAGCCAGGATCACTTGAGGAGCTACCACTGTTTGTTTACTGTTCTTAGCAGCACAGCACCATCTCTGAAATGTTCTCTTTTGCACACACCCAGCTCCTCCTCAATCAAATAATAAACTAAGTACTTAATTTTGGTATCGCCTTGAGACTCCCCACACATGAGGTAGGTCCTCCTTCCACTACAATACTAACAGCTCCTACCACCCTCAAGGACTTCAACCGGCACAGTCCTCAAATCTGTAATTCAGGTCAAATAGGGAGGCAGGGTGCAAATTTCTTTCCCAGCCTTTACAAAATTACCTTTTCACCCAGGCCCTATTAAACCCTAATATCCCAACTTTTGTTTAACAAAATGCCTAATCCCATTCCTGACCCCTCCTTAACCCCTACTTGACCTCTTTAACTGAAATCAATGAAAATAATCAAAGAAAAAAATAATATGGAAATTATAAATACATATATTATATATAAAAAAAAAATATATATATATATATATACATATATATATATATATATATATATATACATACATACATACAATGTAGATTTTAGGAAGAATAGGGCATAATCTGGTATGTAGGAAAAATGTTTTTTTCTATTTTCCCTTCTCATAAATGGAGGAATATATAAAGTGATTAGGCTCTGGCAGCAAAAGGCATTTAACAATAGATCATTTATCTTTTTAAACATCTTCAGTTTATATTTCCGTGACAAATTTCTAAGTTCAGTAGCACAATCGTTGTTGACAAATAATTTTTATACTTAATATGAAACAACCAAATTGTAATAGATGACTGCTTGCATCTACTGTGTATGGAAAGGTAGTGATGGGAAAAACAAACTCATCAGTTTATTTTAGTGTAAAATGATCATTTATTTTTATAAAACCTCACCTCCAATTATAATAAACACCAAAAAGACTGACTCATATGTTGTTGTATTACCAATTTTTAAATAACACTAACCTGTAATATATTAAAATATTAACAGAAAGCTATAGTAAGGTCAATGCAAGACCCATTCATACTTTTCCTGAGGTAGAGCACATTAACTTAACCATATCAAAGTGCATTTCAAGAAAAAATCTTACTGTATACTTTCCGATGTGGTTGGTGTGCATTTATGACTTGCAGTTTTGTGTATTTGAAGGAAAATCATAAGGGTCCATTCACACCTATGTATGATGCAGTAGGCACAGTGTGGAAACCCTAACCAAACCTTGCAATTAAAAAAATATAAGCATGGTATAGCTGGTAGTTGATAAAAAATCTCCTGGATTGTAAGCTCTTTGGGGCAGGGTCTTCTCCTCAACCTGACATTTGCAACCCCTATTTAATGTACAGCACTGCATTATATGTTGGTCCTATATAAATCCTGTTTAATAATAAATAATGAACTCCAGGGTTCATGCACTGTCAATCTAGTCTGTCCAACAAAGATTTACAAAGTTTTAATTTAAGGGTTTTAAAAATAATGGCTTATACCTCAAACAAGCATAAATAAATCATCAGCCTGATTTCTTAAAGCTCTCCAAGGCTGGAGAAGATACACTTTCATTAGTGAACCTGGGTGATCCAGCAAACCTGGATTAAATCTGGTCAAGGAAACAACAAATAGCAAATTACTTTTAAGAAATCTTTTCCAGGTTAGCTAAATCACCCAGGTTCACTGATGTAAGTGTATCCTCTCTTGCCTTGGAGAGCTTTAATAAATCAGGCCTATTGTCTTTGCCAGTGTGCTGACAATACTGCTTGTTGAGCAAAAAATTAAGTTTTGTAATGTACGTTCATATATGATCTAAGGACACTAAACCTAATAAACGGCCTGATCATTTCTCATCATTGTTGTTATTAATGTATTGCACTCCATTAGATTCAGTAATGTTAGTCTTGGGCTACGTACACACATCAGATAATTCTCATCTGATTATCGCTTCACGGCTTGTTTTGGTTGAGAATCTGATGTGTTTACAACACTCATCCGATATCGTTCATGGATGCATCCTGGCTCTACCCTCTCCATAGAGCAAAACGATGCTGTATGTACAGCGCTCATTTATGCATCTTTCAGTCTATGTGTACGCAGCCCAAGTCTATTGTATTGATTTAGAACAGCGGTCGCCAACTGGTGGTCCCCAAGAAAATTTTGGTGGTCCGCATCTCTGACCACCGACCATGTCTCCCGTATGGATCACAGGCTCTGGACACAACGGGCTCAACTTCCCATTGCAGGCTCAGACCTGCGATGGGAGAGTGGGTGGGTTGTGGCATCCTGATGTTGCTATGGGGTAAGTTTTTTCCCATTTGAGTGACACACAGCTCCTATCGCATGCGCAGTCCAGAGCCTGTAAATTTAGTAGTCCGTGAAGTTCGAAAAGATTGGTGACCACTGACTTAGAATGTGATTCAAATTTTAAAAAGTTTGTCTTTAAACTATACAAATATTTTAAAGCTATCATTTAGGTTCCGCACTACATGAAACTATGAAACATTTTAATGCATTTTCTATTTACAGTTTCTAACATATTTTTTGGGATATTTACACCTTCATATGATTATACGGCTAGATACTTTTGATGTTTAACGACCTAACATAGTGTTATCTTTTATATTTATTGACAAATGTTTGTAATTTATTTGTGTTTGGCTGCACAAAACTGGTGCATTATTAATATTTTTTTACTAAAAATATAGATTTTATAATTATTTGTACTAATGTTGTAAAATGTCTAAAAAATGAATTTGCAGGTCGTCCTCGGGTTACGTACAGGATAGGGACCATAGGTTTGTTCTTAAGTTAAATTTGTAGGTAAGTCGGAACAGGTACAATATTTTGATAAATGCACTTAGGACAGATGTTTGTCTGAACATATTTTTAGGCAGTGTGGTGTCAGTTACTGTATAAAATCCCCACTGTAAGTTAATTACAAACAAAGCAAAAAAAAAAAACTTTATGGAGCCTAGACATTTATTCTCCTAGATACGAATGGGCTTCCATGCTCCCTCGTGTGCAGAATGGAGGCTTGGAGGGAGGAGGGGGTGGATTGTGTGACTTGCAGAAGAAATCTTTTGATAAACACAGCTGAGGTTGTGGGTGATCTTAGGCTGAACTATAACATCTTGTAACTCTTTAATGACAAATATAAACTCTGCAGTTGTTTCTTATATGCAGTTGCATAACAAAGCTCAGCTTGGACAAGAAGTTATTAAATGTCTAGGCTCCACAAAGTTTTTTTTTTCTTGCTTTGTTGGGGATTAACTCACAGTGGGGATTTTATACAGTAACTGACAACATACTGCCTAATAATATGTTGAGACAAACATCTGTCCTAATTGCATTTATTAAAGTAATGTACCTGTTCCGACAAATCCAACTTAGGAACAAACCTACAGTCCCTATCTCGTGTGTAATCTGAGGACTCTCTGTATTGTCAAAAATGTCATGATAGGTGGGCTTTACCCATGCACAAATGAGTTCATTTCATTGTGGCTCGGTGTACATTCTACCGAAAATTGCAATCATGCAGGTGGGTTTGTGTTATTTCAAAAGATTCCCTGGTGTAGATAGAAAACTTTTCATCTTTCCTGCATGGGTGCTGTTCTGGTCAGGATATACAGGTATTGTGTTCACACCAAGTGCCGGAATATGGAGTGCATCAATTCAACCTTGGAATTTTTTGCAAATACTCCGGCAGCCTAAAACGTAGGAAACCAGGACTTTCGAGAGATATGGCTGTAAAGACAGGTAATGATGCTTAATAAGTTTTATGAATGGCTTTTACCAGAACATAGTCATTCATGTGGTGTTTTGGTATATAGACAAAAGCAGCAAAATAAAAAGTGGAAACTGCCTCTGCTACCCCCAGGACCCACTGCCCATAAATAAAATGTTATATCGGGATACTGGGAATTTCTTCAATCCCAGGGCAGTTTTGCAGGATTCGTGATCAATGCAGATACATTTTACAGTAATAAATTTCTTCTGCAGCATAATAGCTTTAAATGAGGTTTACAGGCAATATGTTTCATTGGATACAAAATTGCATTCAAAGAATTGTATTTGAAAACTCTCAAATCCTATCTATTTACAAGTAAAATGTTTATAACTTTATCATCTGTGTTATTTAGATATGAATTAGCTATTCGATTAAAAAACAAACTGGAATCCTCAATAGGGAATTAAACTTTATTTATACCCTTTTCAAATATGGCCGGTGTATACACGTGCCCTTTCTTCCTGATTACGTCACTTGTTTCAGGATTTTCAAACACGCTAGACCACGCTTGAATCTTCCTGTCAAGCTCAATAGGTCCTGGCAGTTCGAGGACCTCTATTAAAGCTGACCAAACTACTGCCTGCATTGAAGCAGATACGCAGCTGCTCAAAATCCCCACTGCTTTGCACACCTGCTATTAAATTGTTTACGGATTGCATTTGCATTGATTTACTTGCGGGTTGAGTAACTGTTTTCAGTGTTGAGAGGTGGACGTATTGGGTGGGATATTACAGGCGGAACCGGCGGGCAGCCCGTGCAGACATGGCGGCTGTGAGGTTGTGTAGCGGTGTCCTCCGCTCTGTATATAGAGGTGAGAGTATGCAGGCATTGCCAACATTTTTATGTGTGTTTATTAATGGGTTGTTAACACTCTGTGCTTTGGGGTGGCAGGTACAGTAATTCACGTAGCAGGACTAAGCATGGCAATTAAAGGGTAGTAATGTCTTTCAAGAATGGTCTTTTCAGGGTAAATATATTTATGAAGACATTAGCAACACTACTTTCTAATAAAGTAATATTGAAATAAATTCATTGCTATATTATAAAAAATGTCTAACCCCTTTATTAGGGTTTTTTTGCGGTCACATGGCTGTGCATGCCCTCTCCATGTCCTTTTACCTGAAAGATTATTTATTATTATTAATAAACAGGATTTATAAAGCGCCAACATATGATGCAGCACTGTACAATAAATAGGGGTTGAAAATGACAGACAAATACAGACAGTGACACAGGAGGAGGAGAGGACCCTGTCCCGAAGAGTTTACAATCTAAGAGATGAGTTTTAAAGAGCAACTAAACTCAAATTCCCCCAAAACACAAAAAAATCTACTTACCTTCAATCCCGCAGGTCTCTTTCATCAGGTCTCGCGTTGTCCCGGCATCTGTCTTCGGGCCGACGCTATGGGCGCCGCCATCTTCGCCTCTTTTTCCAGGTTCTTCCCACATCACCTGAAACAGGTGCAAGATCGGGTGACGTAGGTTGGTAAAAAAGTTGCCGATCTTACTGCGTATGCGTGAGATCTGCAATATCATTCTTGATCGCCTAGGCAGTCGAGATTTAGAGGGGGGCGGGCGGCGCGATCCAGCACCCTTTTTTTTTACGCACTTAAAAAACCAAATTTTTACTTTACATTAAAGGGTTGTAAACCTGTCGAATAGATACGCACTGTGTATTATCATACACTTTAATAACATCGTGGTGACTAGTCCAAATTTTACTAGCCAGGGGACAACTCTATTTGCCTCGCCTGGGTTCACCATTCAACTTAGTGGTTCCTCATCTTGACCCCTATGTCACTTCTGAGTCTTTTAGTGACAAACAGCTGGACAAATCACAGCAGATGGGTGGTTAGACTTCCAAAACTCTCAAGATGGTAAAAGCTGTAGTTCAGAATTGCTGCCCCTTGGAGAGGTAAGTACTCACAGTTCTCTATGGCAGGAAACATTCTTTGCATCTTTTTGATAAGTCGCTGTAGGTAAACTTGACCTTAATGCCTGTTAATGTGGGTGAGCTTTGCCATGATTGGCAGGTATGGTGTGCAAACTGGCAGATCATAGCACACACCTTTTTGGTTTCAATATTTTTATTAGGAATTTTAAACAATTTTTTTACAAAAATTTACCAGAAGGGGGATACATTACAATGTGCATATTAAGAATCGTAGCACAATATTTAAGATATATGAATAAAAAACAAAATCTGGGTTTCCACTCCAATTAAACAAAACATAACAATATCAAAAACAGAAATGAAAATAAAAGTTAAAAAGCGGAAGAAGGGGGAGGATAAGTCCAGGATACAAGCACCCACCTTTTTGTATGATTCCCTGCAGCAATGACAGGTCCAGGAACCATTTTAGCCATAAAAACTGCCATTGATGCAGATTTTACAGCAGACATCTGGGTCCATGGCAATCCTACGTCATTGTACAGCCACTGATGAGGTAACTTCTAAGCATACGATGGGGTTACATTGTCCCTGGCAGCTGGCTCTGTACATGACGGTGCTTTAGAGTAAATGTGTAGAGCTACACCTGACCCTGCAGGGCCCATGGGATCAAAATAAAAAAACAAAACCCCAGAAGCAAGGGAAAAGTCTTTGGGCCCGATTTAATAAAGCTCTTGAAGGCTGGGGATGATACACTTTCATCGGTAAAGCTGGATGATCCAGCAAACCTGGAATGGATCTGGTCCGGGATTCAAAACATTTTCTAGCAAATAACTTTTAAGAAATCCAGAAATCCATTCCAGATTTGCTGGATCACCCAGTTTCACTGATGAAAGTGAATCCTCTCCAGCCTTGAAGAGCTTTAATAAATCAGGTCTATTGACTCTACTTGTCTCTTCTGCTAAACTGCTTTTACCTCCTGGTGGATTTTTAGTGAATTTGGTCTTGTAGAAGCCAGGCTTGCAAATTGCATTTTATCTGCATAGATTGGATCAGTTGGGTAATTATTAATATTATTATTATTACACAGTATTTATATAGCGCCATCATATTACGCAGCGCTGTACAAAGTCCAAAGCCATGTCACTAACTGTCCCTCAAAGGAGCTCACAATCTAATGTCCCTACCATAGTCATTTGTCATTATTGTAGTCTAAGGTCAATTTTTAGGGGGAAGCCAATTAACCTCGCTACATGTTTTTGGAATGTGGGAGGAAACCCACGCAGACACAGGGAGAACCTGCAAACTCCATGCAGATAATGTCCTGGCTGGGAATCGAACCTAGAGCTGCAAAGGCCCGAGTGCTAACCCGTGAGCCACCATGCCGCCCATTATTTTAATTCAAACTTTATTCAAGAACTGTAAATCAACATCAACACAATAAACTTTTAACACCTTCAACTTCCCCCACCTCTTAGATTGTAAGCTCTTCGGGGCAGGGTCCTCTCCTCCTCCTGTGTCACTGTCTGTATTTGTCTGTCATTTGCAACCCCTAATTAGGCTACGTACACACATCAGATGATTCTGGTACAAAAACCGCCTCAGAGCTGATTATTGGATGAGAATCTGGCATGTGTATAGTGCTTGTCATTCATGGATGATGAAAGTGAAAGGGAGAAAGTGCAGCTGGGTGCTGCTCTGTCGTTCTCCCCCCTTCCCTCTCCATAGAGCAGTATGTACAGCACTCATCCATGCATCGTGCAGTCGTTTGTCGTTGGAAAGGATTGTGAAAGATCCTTTCCAACCACAAATATTGCACGTGTGTACCCAGCCTTAATGAGCAGAGCTGCATAATATGTTGGCGCTATATAAACACTGTTTAATAATAATATTGTTTCTTTATGGTCTTTTTGGGCCATGAATAATATTTAGGCATTGTTTGCAATATAATTTTAGTATTGAAAATAATTAGTACTAAGTATATGCAAGTCCAAAACATTTTCTTTTGTTTGGCCTGAGTAGGCAACGCTTTGAACCTCTCTCAGTTTATATTTTTGCTGCCGCTTACTTCCTGACCCAAGGGTACGGCTAGAAGTTAGAAGATACCTTTCAGGAGAGGGGAGTTCTTTTCTAGTTGTCTGCATTAATTGCCATTGCCTTCATTATCTTGGTGACAATGGTCACTAGTACTGTTTTATAGGGCAGGGTTCTCCCCAGGCCCTTTTAGCTGGGCGCACCACCCGGCAGTTTTCAGCACCCACCCTGCTGTTTTTGGGTGGTTACTAAAGAGTTTGGTCACAATACAGGGGCTGCCACCCATCTACAATTTCTTCCCACCCGGCTTAAAACAATTTCTGGGTTGAGCACTGTAGGGTGAATCTCCCCAGTTGGGACACACAAGACTGCAATAAAAATCCTAGCAGGAAACTTCTTTAGAAATTGATAAGCCAACACAGTGCAGAAAAGGTTTGTAAAACACATTGCTGTGCTTCATAAACATGCTCCATGGGAGGTGCAGTAAAGTTATCCACACCTAGATGAATTCCTGACATGGAGCAAGTTTATGGGTGAGGTATTCTGATCCTAAACTGGCTACAAAATTGTAAGTTTTCTTATCGTAAGTGTGGTATTACCAAGGAGTGATGCTTTAACAGTGGTCACTTGGCATATATTTTTGACCAGTGCCAAGCAGACGGTATCCATTGGGTCTGCCAGTGTGTGTGTCTTGCTAAAAGGTTTAGTACATACTTTGTATTAGTTGAGCTCAGTGTCTTGTAATGTTCACCTTGAACCTTGAACAACATTATTATTGCTAGGATGCCCCTTCTTCCTATGAACTCCAAGTACCAGCGATGCTTCCACATTTAGCTGTAATATAGACTCAGATTTATTGTTGTTTTCTAGATTATGTAAATCTTGTTTTGTACAATATTCCCAAAGATGTTAATTCAGTATGAGTCAAAAATAATGTTTCCATGCATTGACAAAAAAGGTCCCGCTGTGTTGCTAAATGAAGGTGTCCACTTTTTTTTATAACAATTAAAATCCATTTAATTGACTTGGTGCAGAGCCCAGCATGAAATTTCAAATGAAATTCAACACCTTCTTATAAGTAGTGCACATCAAAATACTCTCCCAGAGTTTTGCAGACATGAAATGTATGCTGACTTTTTTCAGTGTTTATGTAATTGTATCTTTTTGAAGTAGAATGAATTTGATAAGCCAACACACATCACACACTAATCACTGTAAGGCTTAGTCTACACGGACCGTTTCCCCAGCGTTTAACCTGAGGCTTTTAAAGCCTATGTTTGAAGTCCCCATGCATTCCAATAGGCTAATCTACACCAGGGCGTTTCCTTCAGGCACGTGTACGAGCTTTATCTTAAACGTTGCTTGCAACATTTAAAAAATTAAAACGCATGATAAATGCATAAAAATGTAGGAAAAATGCTTGAAAACGCTCCCATTGAAGGAGACTCCTAGATCTCCACCACCCCACCCTGGCGAATGAGTACAAAAAAAAATCCTTACTTATTCCCTGAAAGAGTTAAAATATGTGTAAAAAATTGAACGAGGCTTCAATGTTAAATTATTTTATTAAACGTGTTTGTGTAACTAAACTTTTTTTTCAGGTTATCCCAATGACAGGATGATTCCCAGGGCTGCAATCATGACATGAGCACAGCCATGGGACTCCTCCTGACAGTGACAGTGCCCATTCATCTCTAGTGCTCTGTGATTGGCTGAGCTCAAGCATCATCAGGATTTCCCTTTCCTCAGCCAATCAGGGAGCAGAGCAATCAGCAGAGCTCTGCTATGCTGACAGCTCCGCTCCCTCAGCCCTAGAGGAGCTGTAGTATGTGTTAGAGATACACAACACATGTCACAGCTCCTCTAGGGCTGCAGTAGTAATCAGGGGAGCGGAGCTGTCAGCATAGCAGAGCTCTGCTGACTGCTCTGCTCCCTGATTGGCTGAGGAAAAGAAATCCTGATGATGCTTGAGCTGTCATCAGGGTTTCCTAATTCTCAGCCAATCACAGAGCACTAGAGGTGAATGGAGAGCCTTGTCCTCATTTAACCCCTAGTGCCTGGGGAACCCTCACTGTCAGTAGGAGTGCCATGGCTGTGCTCATGTCATGATTGCAGCCATGGAAATCATCCTGTCCTTTAGATAACCTGTAAGAAAAAGTTTAGTTACATAAACACACATACATTTAATAAAATCATTTAACATTAAAGCCTCATCTAATTTTTACAAATATTTTAACCCTTTCATAGAATGAGTAAGAGGTTTTATGTACCCCTGTACTCATTCCGTGAAAGGGTTAAAAGTAAAACTTTTATAAACGCTTATGTAAAATTGTGGCAATTTGCAGTAAAACGTTTAAAACGTAAAAGTTTTTTAGCGCTTTAAACGTAAGCTTTAAAACGCTTGTAAAAGTGAATAAAAAAGTATATAAACGTGGTAGGAACGTTTATATGCGTTTTTAAAACTGTTCATGTAGACCCAGCCCAAGATATAGAACATCATATAGAGCTGTTTTATAGACATAAAGACAAGCTTGGCAGCATTGGGCCAGGTTTTTGCTGCCCATTCTGGCATGCTATGCAGTGTAGCCAGAGGGAGAGGTAAAGATATATAACCTGGGTGCTGTATAAGTCCTACATCACATTAGTGACACTTGTGGCTTATCAATGACATGATTGCACGAGAGACTAAAAATAATTGTTTCTACAGTGTCTGTCCCTCAACAGTATGAACTGGCTAGGTTATGCTGCCTCATTAAATCTCTTCTGTGGCTCTTCTTTAAGATACCAAATGTCGGGCTGGGATGAAATTCACTTTGGGCTTTTTAATTATTCACCTATTGGTAGATTTCTTGGGATGTGATTGACAACCACAAGCTTTACAAACGGAATACCACATTGGAGCAAGGATGCAGATAAAGATTTGTAAGACTACTGTTTATCTCTTTCCTGCCCTATGAACGGCTGTTGCTTGGGGAGACACTACATTTAGCATCACCCTGTGACAGCCCCATAGGGGCTCTGGGTCTTTTTGAACCAGCGATGGCAGTTTGTATGTTGTTTTTGTGGGTGCTCGAGCAGCTGCCAAGGTGCCAGCCATGAGGAACCACTCAATGAAGAGGCATCTCTGAACATCTACATACTTGTTTTAGGGCAGTGACTCCGAAATTGTGAACAACCAGTTTACTTTTGATTATTAACTAGTGTTTATATAGCGCTGACATATTCCGCAGGGCTTCACAAAGTCAATAGTTACTAGCTGTCCTTCAAAGGGGCTCATAAACTAATGCCTCGCCATAGTCATATGTCATTAGCACAGTTCAAGGTCAATTTGGGAGGTAGTGAATTAACCTAACTGCATGTTTTTGGAATATGGGAAACCAACACAAACACGGGATATGCGGGGACATGCGGTCTCCATGCACATAGTGCCCTGGCTGAGATTCAAATTTGGGACCTAGCGCTGAAAAGGCCAGAGTGCTAACGATTACCTCCAGATATCTTGCCAGATATTTTTTAAGCCATTGCACTTATGTGCATAAGGAGCATGTTGTTAGGAGGAGAACATAAGAGTGAGCAAAATGGTAAACTGTAGTGCATTTATTGTCAAATCATGGGATAAACTTGAGGACAATGAGGTTATATTACCTAATTGTATAAGAAAAAGTCATTACATCAGGCTGGCTATGTTTGGCAGGTCTATGTCTGGCAGGTCTGTGTATATGTAATTTGACTAAAATCCTTTAGCAGGTAAACCAGCTCATATTATGTATTTAAACTGTATATAACTGCTTGTCTGAAGTTGTCTCTATTTGTGAAAGACTCTGCAAATAATGCAGAAGCTCCTATGTTAGTTGCTACCTTGTACTAAACTAGAAATCCGCTTCTTCTTTTCTTGTTGTACTGTGTTTGTTTTTTAATTTAAAACAACATTTTTATAAATAAGGAAACAAAAAAGTTAACAAAAAAGAAATAAGTATACTTTTGCCAGTATCTTAAGATCAAATGTATTTCCCTGATGCCGGTGCAACTGCAGTATTTTTCTCAGTGAATTATACATCAGTCATTCCTATAAATTCATCTTGAATATTTCTCATATGTTCAAAACCTAAAGTCATCTATAGAGGTCAAACCAGTAAACCAGCTGTCATCTCTGTTTTTTCATCATATCAAAAATTGTTGGACATCACAAAGAGTCTATTTTTTTTTTGTATTGGAAGGGGTTAAATAGTATACCTTAGTTTATTTCTACCTCTTTGACCTTGTAAACCAGATAAAAGCACCATTCTTGCAGAAGCACTACTAAAAAATGTGTAAGACTGCTCTTATGTATTCATGAAGCTGCAAAAAGTGTTTTAGCCGGTAGTTTATGAGCACTTTAAGGAAATGGAAAATGAAGAAATGAGTGGAGTGAAGCCTGGTAGACAGGGAGAATTTTAATGTGATCCTTTAGGTATAGAAGAAATGACACAATTTGTCATTGTTCTGGTGAAAGCTTAGTTATCAAATCAATGAATGATACACCACCAAGGGACAAGTTATGTTAACAAAATGCCAAATCCTTATATTAAAGGGAAACTATGGCTTATAACTATCTTATCAGTTCATTGTCATGTTTAATGAAACCAACATAAATAAACATACATAAAAATGTGTAGGCCCACTAAAAACAAATGTAATGCTCTCAGATGTTTGTCCTCCAGTTGTCCTATAACCCCCATACTTGTCTTAACCTTTTGCGACACTCCCTCTCACAAGCCATACTTTGCTCCATTGCTCCTATATTGCATCTCCATTACTCCACCTCCCAGTTTGATGCTGGATGATGTTGGCTTCAATTTTCTCTGCTGGACCTTGCACAGCTACTTGGTAGGTTCCAGTCATTACAGCATAAAAATGTAGGCAAATCAGGAATTAATAAGTGCATGGTTATGCCACAATCATTCTATCACTGTCCTTTTCAACATACATTGTGCACACATTTAGAAAATCCAGGCCTGTACATGTCCTAGTGCCAGGATGAATTTGCATGCACAGGAACTAGGTTATACGGACCAACCAATCAAGTTGAATAAATATGCTGAACCTGGAAGAATTTCCTTTTATGGACTTTGCAGAAGTTGCATCACTGTAGGGGAATTAAGTAGAAGCAGCCACAAACTTTATAAATCCCCTTATTGTTATGCTAAAACCTTTGCAAAGCCAACTATACGCTTTTTAAAGTTGCAATGATGTCCTTGAAGGGCTGTACTTAACCTGTGCAAGTGGAGCTTCTGTTGGATTCCCATTTCTGCTTCATGTGAAATTTGTGCTCTAAATATTGTTTACCAATCTTAAACAGTATTTTTAAAGTGCCAACATATTGTACAGCATTGTACAATAAACAGAGGTTGCAAATGACAGATACAAACAATGATACAGAAGGAGGAGAGGACCCCGCCCAAAAGAGCTTACAATGTAATAGCTGGGGGAACGTAGCACACAACGGGGTAGTAGCGAGTTTGAAAAAATGGGTTTTGAAGGCTTTTTTAAGGTAGGAGCAAGCCAAAAAGGACAAGAAAAAAAGTTCCAGGGAATCGGAAACTTTTAAAGTCATGCATGTGCTGCGGTTATGAGAGAAAAAGTCATTAGTAGGTCATAGGAGGAGTGGAGAGAGTTGGTACAGGTGTATTTCTCTATCAGGTCAGAAAGGTAAGTGGGACAGGAGCTGTGAAGGGATTTAAAGGCAAAGCACAGCTTGAATTTAATTCTAAGGTTTTGCAAATGGCACATACAAATAATGACACATGAAGAGAGGACCCTGCTCAAAAGAGGTGGGCTAGGGAAACATTATTAATTTCCACCTTAGAAAAACTGAATAACTCTACTGCTTTTTAAAGCATAGCTATCTTTCAGCCGCCTTTGATTGAAATTGGTTTCCTAAATCAGAATTACAAATCTGGAGTCTGTAAATAAGGTTTATCCACACATTGTTTTTGGTTTTGGAGAGAGTGGGGAAGGATTAGAACACCTGACTGGTTTTACTGCAGTCAGGGGCACCTTCGTAAAGATTCCTTCCTTCATGCCTGGTAAAAAGGTTTTTGATCCAGCACATGAAGCAAGAGGAAATCTATACAACAGTAACACGGAAAGAAATGCTTTTTTAGGTTAAGTAGTTTAATTCTTGAATCTTTTTCAACTTTTTATGGTTACCCTTAAAGAACAGGGAATGAAGACAGTAAACGGTAATACCTGACAGCGGTTTACATTTTCATATTCTATCCAACACTTAAAAGGGTTTTGATACCCCTCATACCAAATCAGGAACAGGCAGCTCTAATATACAAACATACACACATATGTATATGTAAATCTTGTGTGTGTATGTATATGTGTATGTGTGAAAAAAAAAAAATATATATATATAATTTAATTATAAACAGGATTTTTATAGCGCCAACGTATTATGCAGCACTGTTCATTAAATAGGGGTTGCAAATGACATACGAATACAGACAGTGACAGGAGGAGGACCCTGCCCCGAGCTTACAATCTAGGAGGTGGGGGAAGAAACACACAATAGGATGGGAGATATGGAGTGATGGGAATTAGTGATGGTTTCAAAAGACAGAAGAAGATGGGTAGGCAAGTTTGAAAAAAAATGGGTTTTGAGTGCTCTTTTAAATGAGGAGCAAGCCAAATAGGGTGAGCAAGACCATTCCAGAAAGTTTGGGCAGTTCTAGAAAAGTGTTGGAGCCGTGCATGTGATGAGGTTATGAGTGAGGAAGTCATTAGTAGGTCATTGGAGGAGCAAGGAGAGCGGCTAGGGGAGTATTTTTCTATCAGGTCAGAAAGGTAAGTGGGACAAGAACTGTGGATGCATTTTAAGGCAAAGCACAGGAGCTTGAATTTGATTCTGAAGGTGAATATTTATATATATATATGTATATGACCTTCGTGTATTTTTTGTGGGTGAGGTTACAAGGGGTTGGGGAATTCACTCTGTGTGCTCACAATATTAAATACCATACTCAAAAGTTAAGAGGCTGCACCAGGTTTAATTGTTTTCCCCTTTTTGTAGATGATTCATTAATTTATGGTAATTTGGTCTCCTGTTACCTTCCACCCTCACTACACATTTAAGCTTGTTTACCAGCTTTGGCTGTGCAAATTGTTTTCTGCTTTAAAAAAGTGACATCTCTTTGTCTCATAACATTTCAATAATTTAGAATGTAACTTATATAATGTTTATGTACAGAAGTTAGCCAAGAATTTATGCCGTTATCATAACCTGTGTAGCGTTTTCATAGAAGTATTTGAACCACATTCATTGGGATAGTTTTAATTTCTTAAAGCCTTTTTACTAATACCTTTTGTTGTAAAAATTATACAGCCATAAATGGCTGTATATTCTGTGTATTTGAAAGCATATAGGTATAACGTTTCACATTTAGCTATTGTGACATCCAAATTAGGAACGGGCTGTTTTTCTGCATTCAAAACATATTAATTGTGTGGCACAACTCAATATCTTAAGAAATTAGCCTCCCAAAAGCTATTGATAACGGACCACGGAATTATTGATTTCAAGCAGTTTACTAATAAAATTGATGACTGCAGCAAGGTTAACCTGAAGTATTTAATTTGTGCCTAATGGAAAAATGTTTTGGGGTCGGTGATTCAAAAAGTATTAAAGGCAAAGGTTTAGAGCACCAACCAGAAATTCTGTTTTTTTTGTGTAGAAGCAGGTCAGTAAGGGCAGCATCAATAATCACAAAGTGAAAGGCCTGCTGGGGCTAATGCAATATTGCAAATCTTGACTGAAGTTGTCACTATCCCCATTTATCCAAAAAAATAATAAAAAATGAGAAATTGCTTTTGATAATGCTACATGTATTAAGCTCTGTCCTGTTTACATTTGGTGTATGTGTATATATATATATATATATATATATATATATATATATATATATATATATATATTATGTGTGTGTGAAATTGCTTTAAAAAAGGATTTTTTTACAATATACACTAAAATGTACCTCAATGTATTTTTAAAAAATGTTATAAATAATTTACAATGGTCTTAAAACTCATGCTTATGTGACGTATGTATAGAAAATTCCTGACAATTTGTATGTATCTCCTCAGGTGGGGTCTCTGCGCCAGTGATAAGGACAAGCTGCCAATTCCACAGCCTTAGACTTACACAACTTACCCAAGAACCATCATACTTACCTTATCACAGTGTCTCTATTCAGCAAGTACGGTTGGGAAGCAACTTCTTTGGCAAATGTAAGTTTTATATAATTATGTTTTTCTTAACTTTATTTCAGTTTTGTTATGTTGCAGCCTGATTCCAAAATCATTTCACTTCATTTTTTCCCCTCATCATCTACACTCAGTACCCCCATAATGACCAAGTGAAAAACAGAATTGTAGACAATTTGGCAAATTTTTTAAAGGGTAAAAATCCTTTACTTACTACTTAGTGGGAAAACCTTTAGCACAAATGACGGCCTTGTGTCTTTTTGGGTAAGATCCAACAAGCACCTAAATTGGGGGATTTTCTGCCATTCTTCCCATGTTGGAAATCCTCTAAGCTCAGTCAGGTTGGATTGGGATCGCCTGTTGACAGTCATTTTCAGTTCTCTCCATAGATTATCTATAGGGTTCAAGTCAGGGCCCTGGCTGGGCAACTCTAGGATGTTCACAGGGCTTTCCCAAAGCCACTCCTGTGATTTCTTCGCTGTGTGCTTTGGGTCATTGTCATGTTGGAAGGTGAACCTTCAGACCACTCAACCTTCAGTGGTCCTGAGCACTGTTCGTGCTCAACCCAGAAATTTTTTTAAGCTGGGTGGGAAGAAACTGTAGATGGGTGGCAGCCCCTATATTGTGACCTTACTCATCAGTAATCACCCAAAAACAGCTGGTCGCCTGCTTAAAAGTTCTGGGTGGTGTCCCCGGTTAAAAGGGGCTGGGGAGAACACTGACTGTAAAGTAGGTTTTTGAGGATTTCTCTGTACTTTGCTCTATTCAGCCTTCACTCAACCCTGGCCAGTCTCCCAGACCCTGCTGCTGAAAAACTCCACCACCGCATCATGCTGCTACCACCATTCTTCACTGTTAGGATGGTATTAAGCAGGTGATGCCTGGTGTCTGGTTTCCTCCAGACATAACATTCAGGCCTAACAGTTCAATCAAAGTTTGATTAGGCCAGAGAATTTTGTCCTCTGTCTGGGAGTCATTCAGTCGGTTTTTTGCAAACTCCAGGCAGGGTTTCATGTGTTTTGCACTGAGGAGATGCTTCTGTCTAGCCACTGAGGGCTGCAGTTATGATTGTCCTTCGGAAAACATAGTTCCATTCCCACACAGGATTTCTGGACCTCAGTCATTGTGACCATTGCGTTCTTTGTCAACTCTAAGGCCATTTTCCTTGATTGCTGTGTTTGGCTGGGCTACCAGCTCTTGGAAGAGTTCTGGTTGTGCCAAACTTCTGAACTATCGGTGCTGCACAAATGGTTTTGAAGCCTTTTCCCAGATCTGTGCTTTGCTGAGAGCTATAGAGAGGTGTGTTCCTTTCCAAAGCATGTCCAATCATTATAGTTTACCACAAGTGGACTCCAGTCAAGGTGCAGAAACATCTCAGCAGAGAACAAGAGAAATAAAGACGCCAAGCAATATTTTAATTGTTGTTGCATAAAAGGAATGTATACACATTCAGTGGCCATTTTATTAGATACACCTATTTACCTGCTCAATAACACAAATAACTAATCGGCCAAATACATAATAGGCATGTAGACATAAAATTCAAGAGTGATTTTGAATGTGATATAATTGTTGGTGCCAGACAGGTCCATTCCTTTATGACCACAGCATACTATTTTTGATGGCTTCCAGTAAGATAATGCACCCCTCACAAAGCACAAAAAATCTCAAAGTGGTTGCTTAAATATGACAATGAGTTCACTGTACTCACATATCCTCCACATGACCAGATCTCAATCCAATAAAGCTTTGGAATGTGGTAGAACATGAGATTTGCATCAAGGATGTGCAGATGTCTAATCTTTAGCAGCTGAATTAAGCTGACTTTTCAGTATGGACCAAATGATTGTTTCCAGCACATTTTTGTTTCCATGCCACAAAAAAATCATGGCAGTTCTGAGATGTTCTAAACAAAATACATCTGTCACCTGAAGACTTGCCAGTCTGTGGTCCAGTGCTGGTCCTCCTTCTGTGAGACTAAGATGTCCAGTACCTACCTTCGGAGAAAGGTTGCGAGACCGGCAATAACATCATTACGTCAATGAGGCTTTTGTGCGTCATTGGAGACTGATCGTCACTGGACAAACAGATTGAAGGAAGGGGAAACTGTTGATCATCCTAAAAAAGTTAGCATAAAAAGGAATATCAAATTACATTCATAGACACTGGGGATCAGGACAAGGGTAAAATTGGGCTCTAATATATTACCCTTGATTTAATAAGCTCTCCAAGGCTGGAGAGGATACACTTTCATGAGTAAAGCTGGGTGATCCAGCAAACCTAGAATGGATCTGGAATGGATTCAAACATTTGCCAGCAAATAGCAAATGACTTTGAAGAAATCCATTCCAGGTTTGCTGGATCACTCTGTTTTCCTGATGAAAGTGTATCCTCTCCAGTCTTGGAGAGCTTTAATAAATCAGGCCCTATGTCTCTAATTTAAAAAAAAATATATATAATATTTTATTATTAACCTACCATGACACATTGGCTGCACTTTCTTCTCCTTGTCTGAAAATACTTTTTTATAGTGTAATGCTAACGTTCCAGCTTTAGTACTTTTAGTCAAAGATAGATCAGTTAAGGAATCTGACCTAATTTACTGCATTCTTGTCCTAGCTCAGAAACTCAAAGTATTGAGGCAGGAGGATTAACATGACAGCCAGTTAACTAGCATTTCCATAAGTAGGTTTGTAGTGGCTGTATTGGCTGTCTGGTTGGTAATACGCATTTTTAGATTTTTGTAGAAAATTACATATCTATATAATTACTACAGGATCCCTGTAATGATAATGAAAATGTGAATACTGAGCTGTTAAATATCGTTATTGTGAAGAATAGCTTTTCAAAGATAGAAATACACAGCACATTTAGCTTTAGTGACTACTGAAACCTAAGTGCTTCCATTCCCATTCTTATATATGTAAAACAGAGAAGCGTTAATAATGTTTGCATGCCATTATTCAGCTTTTCTGTGATTGCAGCAGCAGCCTATTTAATAGAATAGTTTAATTTTAGCTGCCTTTTATGGAGTGCATAGAAGCAAAAGCATGGAGGTCTTGCAGTATGTTGCTGCCCCCTACAGGGCCATGTTGTAGTGACACTTTGCTATGCATTTTACTTTAAATGGGGAACATTTCCCTCTGCTATAATGGAGCAATGTTTACTGCACAAAAAGAAAAAATCCTGACCTTAACATTATATAGCGAAGTATCAGTGCTGGTAACACATTGGCAGTTTGCAGTCTTTACTAACAATTTCCACTGCACGAAGATTGATATTGCCTGGGAGTATATGGATATTATCACCTTCAAGTGAACTTATGGATATGCATTTATTTTAGCAGCTTAGATTTCACTCCGGGTTCCCTGTAAAGCAGAACTTTAGTTCTGTTATTATGTATAGCATACTTGAACGGTATGCTAGACACAGCATCATGTTTTCCTCTCTTTTCTACAGACAAATAAAAAATGATCTGTTGTCCTTTCTGTGTCTACCACCATCTTCTCTAGGTCTTCTTCCAGCTTCCTATCAATTCTTTTCACCATTAGTTAACCACAGATGATGGTATTCTTATGCATGTCAACTCAAAGATACTTTGATTTGCATTGTAAGCTATTGAAAACTGTGTTTGGGCACCATCATTGCTCTCTGTACCGTTTTACTAAGTAATCATCATAGATATGTTTAGATAATTCATTGGGATGTGCTTGTCATGATTCTTATTGCTAAGTAACTTAAATACAGGACCATTGCTGCTGTACAAAGTGCAATAGCATGCAGCAGCCAATCTGGGGACAGACAGTTAAGAAATAGGCTCTGAATGTTATGTATATCTGTCTATGAACATCATCAACTATATCGACTACAATAATTAATTTATTATACGCCTCTATAGATTTGGATTGTGTGTTTTTTTATTGTGTTTTCGTATCACTAATCGATTAAAGGCTAAACTGTTAAGATGAAAAGGTAAGATTTCTTATTTTTGTGTTAAATATATAACCAAAAAAATTAATAGCGGTCTCACAAACACATTTTTTCATGTGTAAACCACATTAGTCTCTGAAAACCCTGCTGTTACAATCTGTTACTCCAAGAGTTTAGCATCTGGAGATATTAGACTAGATTAGTTGTTTTAAGTATAAATATAGCTCCTTTTTTGGTTTGTTTTGTAATTGCAGCAATGCATTTTTTGTATTGTTTGCAATTTTGGCGTCCTTTACCCAATTCAGTTCTTTTCCCCACCTCATCCTCATGCATAGTTTCATCATGTATAAGATTGCATAGGGAGATTACGCCTGCCAAAGAACCAGCTGACAAGACAGATGTAATGCCAGAGGAGGCATGGCAAACTGAACACGCAGACAGCTGTAAATAAGTGAACCTGTTCTGCAGTTTTAATATAGTGTTTCATCAGTAGGACATCAAGGTTATGCACAAGCTATCAGTTTTTAGAAACCCTTTGGAACATTAAATGGCCCTTTTTAATCATTGCAAACAGTTCAGTTTTGTTTAATGCTGAGTTACAAACAGCCAAATACCCAAATGAAATACATTTCGGGGAGCTGTTTTACATTTCCAAAGATTTCCATTAACCAAGATTTCAGCTTTAAAGTGGAACTAAACACAATAAATACTCACCTTTGGATGTATCAGGTATTTTGGCAACCAACGCTATTTTTTTTTTCCAAAACATAAATAAACCTGCATCATATAGATAAAATATAAATCCAAACATTAATATGCAACTGGCCATCTTGCTATCTATCTATATGATTTTGTAGGACACCACATTCTGTCCTATGGAAGGACCTATATCTATGTAAAGTTTCTTTTTACCTTTATAACTTGTAAAAAAGGCCTGGCAGCCTACAATCTTTTAAACAAATTAATACAATTTACTTAATGCTATATCAAGCCTGCTGTTCCCTTAATTTGCCCTTTGTGTTTCATACGTTTACTTCAAGAGTTGGCATTGATCATTTCTTTTGTGGGTAGTTTTAGGAAGCTCTTCTCTCCTTTTCCCTTTCTTGGTATGTATGTGCTCAGGACACCACATTCCAAAACCATGGGCTTTTTGAGGCTCAGTTTTAAAAATATGTCTCTGAGATACTGTGATGGATTCTGGAGATTGATGATGGGCACAACCTAGTTTGCAATCAGCATCCCTGTACATCCAAAAGGTTGTTCAGGAGAGTTGAGTTTAGAGCTGTATGCAGGTTCCTAATATTCCTTCCAATAAAACTCATTAAAGCGAATTAGAAACCCTGTTATACTCACCTGTCCCCATTCTTTTTCAGGGCGTTGCCATCTTCTTCTCCTCATCCATGAAACTTATTGCAGAAGTAACCCCTTTCTGCAGTAATGACCTACCTGATCAAATTTTTTAGGTGGAGCTTTAGTTCCACTTTAAACTATTTCTTTTGCTGAAACAGAGGTAGGCTATTTAACTGCTACCACATTGGTGGAAGTACACAATTGCCTAAAATGTCTTTAGCCATGCCCTTCACTAAAAAATTGCTATATTTATGAAAAGGTTGTCCACATTCTCTTCAATATATAGTGTACATGGGGGAATAAATTAGAAAAACAGACATCACATATTTTGTTTTGTGATTTGTTACATTGCGTTTGTGCTATCTCTTATAGATGCATTAGTAACTTGGTAGTGCTGGTAGGGAACATCTCACTAGCTTTAAATTAAAAAGATTAGAAAAGTTTATTAAACTATAGTTGTTATAAAATCTAAACCACATTCAACATGAGATGTAATGCATGTGGCCAAGTTGAAGGCTACAGAAGTGTTTCCTAAAATTGTGGTATGTCCTAATCCTATAGGATACCGACCATTGCATGGCCTAAACATTAGATTTCCATGCCTGTGCCTTATTACAAGAAAATTTGTGTAACAATTTCCTTAAACATTTCTGTTTGGTAAGAACCTGAACAGCTCCCTGTGAAGATGCATTCTCAGCTTTTCGAACACCACATTGAATAGGTATTTGTAGATACTGGAAAGATGGTATTGGCTTGCAAGCATATATAGGAAAACCCTAGGCAGCACATTTAAAAGGTAAACATGAAAGGCGGAAAGTCTTTGAAACAGCTTTTTCAATAAAAAAGAAGAAAAAAAAAAAACTTTTCTCTTTTCGGAACTTGGCAAGGCTATTTAAGAAGTTGTTAAAAATATAGAAAAACCATAAACGTGGTTTGGAGTATTTGAAAAAATTACAAATAACCTAAAAATTCAGTTTTTTTCTCCAAATTTTCCATTCATACCATATTTTCAATACTTGTCAGGTGGAACGTTAGGTATCTGAATTCTGTTTTTGAAGACTACACAAAGCCCTTTCTTTCTGTGCAGTTGGCATTACAAGTGCATTGTGATCTGCTTTGTAGCCTGTGTCAGTGGAAGTACAGTAGCTGCTTGAGGCTGGTTAAAAGGAGCTCAACTGAAAATAAAATGTGTAAATGATCAATATAATTTCAAGCTGCATTTGCCCATCCCCATGTCTGAAGTTTGTTGACACCAGACAAAAATTGCATGTGGATGCAATTAAGTTCAGATATTCCTAGAAATAGGAACACTTTATTTAATACTAAACCTAAGACAATTGGCTACCTGTTAAAATACATTTACTAGGGCTATCAGCCATAGGATTTGTTTTTCTGTCCATTCAGTCCTTGGATCAGGTCAGGCTAACCTGACTTTTCTACAGTGAAAGGTAAAGAGAAAGCTGTTTAAAAACTCACTTCATTCCTTTAAGCATTTTTCTTTGATTCCAGGAACCTCGTTTTTAAACCAGTTGGATCTTGTAGAGCAGCTTCTTAACTAAAATATAAACTGATCTATATATTCACCTGAATCCGGATCCATCACTCCACCAACAGATTTTCAGTTAAAGTAAAACTTTACCCTTTTTTTTTTTTTTCAATTGCAATCATGCGGGTTCTTTAGTGCAGAAGGGACAGGCTTCAATAAAACAACCCCACCTGCCTAATCGCAATTTTTTAAATACCTGTCCTTGGTCATCTTTTTTCTTCTCTTCCTTGTTTCAATCTTTGGCCAGGCTAGATTGGTCAGGCCAGGAATATAATCGTTCAGTGCTGGCGGCCACAGGGAAAACTGGGATGCGCTGGCTATCCTGGCTTCCTATGCTGAGCAGGGCATTGCCAGTCCCTTTCTGCAATAAAGCCCAACTGATTGCAGATTTTGAATTCAATAAGTTTTTATTGAGGAACAAAATAGGGAAAGGGGAATGGGAGTAATACTCTTGTGGTATAAACAGAGTAACAGACAACATAAACAGTGAAACAGGTCACAGGCAATATTATAAGGCTTTAAATTACCAAAGTAATTGCAAAGTACCCATATGTAAGTAAATAAAAAATAAAGGGAAACCAGTAGGGAGCATAAAAGAGAGGATGATGAGGGGGAAAATGACAATAATAAACGGGGGCGGCTGAGAGTCCACATCAGGGTGAGTTCTGTTGTCGATGAGCAGTAATAAATCCATGGGTTCCATGTTGGCTCGAATGCTTGGGGTGTGTACTTGATAATGGAAGTGAGCTTGTCATTCACCATTATACAGTTTAGTTTTGTTGATATCCCAGCAAGAGAGATATTTTGAGATTTGTAGGCTTTTGCCAAAGAGGTTCTGGCCGCTAATAGCATATAATTACACAGTTTTTTAGGGTATTTCGGTAAAGCCATGTCAATTTTGCTAAGGAAGGCACATTTCAAGCTGGGGGATTAAGAAGTTAGTAATACCTTTAAAATCAGCTGGAAGACTTTCTTTCAGTATTCCTGCAACGAATTGCAGATTTTGAAAGTTGAATTTTAGTTTAACTTTGTTTGTCAATTTAGGATTACAATTTTTAGAGTATCATGGTGGACCCAGATGACAAATGCCTCTTGACAAATGACAAATGCTGTATACAAAAAAAAATGTTTACTGATTGAAAGCATTATGTTAGGCTTACATTGACTTTTGCTGAAAAAACTATTTAATTTTTAAGAATTACATGTCAATGTTAAGTAATTCACAGAGTGCATCAACTGAATAAAATGTGTTCATTAACCACCTTGGCGTTACACTGAGGTCCAGATTTCTGTACCAAAAGCGTTACAGGTTATAATGATTTTTTTTTTTT